>NC_065561.1:8787878-9090909 GCF_022605725.1 Anthonomus grandis grandis
TGTTAGAGGTAATAACATATTGTTTTGAAGAATTAAAAATGAAATAACTGAAAATTTCAGACTGATCCACTTGAAAATAGATTTGGAAAATACAGGCAAATGGCAGGAGGCCAATATAATATCTCTATTCATCAACTATATGAAAGTGAAAAAAAACTTAGAATTCAAGCATTAATGTCTTTAAAATCGACTTGTTTTGGGCCTCTTAAAATAAATTCGTTTTATGACAATGATGAAGGAAATGATACCGATAATACGACTTGTGTAAGTGAGAACCAATCAGGTTGGTTTAGTCCTACTATATCTATAAACGAACATGATATCGAAAATGTCAAAGAAGAAATGCCAGTAATTGCCTATTTAGGAGGGTATTGTTGCTATATTCTTTTAAAAAAACTAAATGTGACATGTAAAGAAAATTTAACTTTTAAAGATGACCTTCAAATTGATGATAATCATATTCTTATTAAAAATTTAACAAGAGGGTGTCTTAAATTTCCTAAAGATTATATAAGTAACATTGTTTTATATGAATATATTCTTTTTAATCAAATTTTACAAAACTCTGAAGATGACTTCCTAACGATTCATAATAAAAAAAAGTTTTTAGCAATGACCACATTGGAATATCTTAAGAACAATAATTTTCTAGACAGCTTTCCAAAATGTTTAATTCATAGTAGTGAAACTAATGTAAAAATTATTATTAATTCTGTTACCAATACCCTTTTAAAAAATTACTGTGGCAAAAAAAATTATCGACTTGGGAAAGGCAGTAAAAGGAAATTAGATACACTAACTTCTTAAATTTGCTTAAATAACACCTCCGCCAATTTATGACATGAATTTTTGAAGTTTCAAATCTGATAAAAAAAAACAAAAAATACAAAAAAAAGATGAAATATGAACATACTAGTTAAGATAGGTAATACCTACAATTAATTAATAATACTAAGTATTATTTTTGATATTAGTATGAGCCCCAAATACTATATACAACCCTCGATACAAATAATTTTTTTAAAATTTCAACCCTCGTTTCAACTCTTATTTTTGCAATTACCCTTATCGAAATGAAGATAATTTATTTCTAATAATTAGTTTGTTTGCATTCCTCATGAATTGTTTTTTTAAATTTTATCAAAGCCAAATATTTTTTTTGTCAAAGAATAAAAACCATCCCTTATTTTCTACCCCTTTTTCAGAACCAATATTACTCAAAAGATATCCTAACTAATAGTTTATAGGAATGCAACATGTGTACCAAATTTCAAATTAATATCTTAACTTCTTCGAAAGTTATCGAGGCAATACACAGGTTATGAGGTTATTTCAGAGACAGATAAAGACACAATTATTTGCCTAAATTAGGTTTTTACAAGTCTTAACACCCATACTATACTATAAAAAACATTCTACTTTAAATATAACAGCCGATATTATCCTAAATACACGTCCTTATCGCTACCGAGATTCATAAACGTGTGCAAAGCATTTGCCTTCTTGTGATGACGTCACAGCGAAGCCCCGCGGCCTTCTTTATTTCGGTGGTGTTGCTTAAGCCCGTTAGATTTTTTTTTTATGGGGCCATTTAAATTTTAATATAAATTATAATAATTAAATTAAAATTTATGCTAGTCAGCCAACATCGCTAGACCATTTGCGACAAAGAATAATTGATGAATGTCGTCAAATCACCCCAGAAATTTTGCAAAATGTACGGGAAAGGTTTGAAGAAAACCTGTATTATTGTATGGAAGTCGAAGGCCAACATTTTGGACATTTACTTGATTGATTTTATCTTTAAGCCCTTTATTTAAAATTATACTTTTTAACATTTTTTTGTAACTTTTATTAGCCCCTGTATCGACTAGGCAAATAGTAACGATTTAAAACTTTAGGGTTATAATCCACATAAAAATAGCTTCAAAAGAAGGTATCACTCGACCCCCCGTTCCATTTAAAATTTTGGGGGCCCTTGTCACCCCCGCTAGGGCTTTGCCCTCAGGGAGGCGAAACTAGCAAAAAAATGTTTCCCCCTTGAATCAAAAAATGACGGGTCCGAGGATTTGTTCGCAAATGTTCTGAGGGACCCAAAATGTAATTATAAATGAGGCATATCAGATGTAAACCCGCTAAATCTACTTTACTTAAATTTTCAGAAAATTCCAAAAACTATTTAACTAACTTTAAAATCAACGTTAGGGTTAAAGTTTTGTTTATAGATTCTTCGATACTATTAGACTCTATTTAAATAAAAGAAAATATCCTGAATTTTACCCGAAATTCAGAAAATGGAAATAAAAAATGAATTTTGTGGATTTTAAAACTATCTATTGGATTTGGTGGATTTTGATCGTAAATAAAATGGACTTAGTGTAGCTTGTCACGAAACAAAGTTATAATAGAAAATTAAACCAAAGAAAATGTAACAGATATAATTAAAGGAAATATGGGACTACTTAAAGATATGTTTTTAAAGTATCTTCAGATCACAAAAAGACACACTTCATGTAAAAAATCTAAACTACTAAATCCGGAACTATCTCTACTGGTTCACAGAGATCGTTTTGGTCGTCCACATCGATTTCATAATTTTCTGGCGGATAAGTCCCTCCTAGATATTTAACACTAGCTTATAATAATCTAGACTACCAAAATCTTTCCACTGGGCTCCATAATGTTTAATTAATAGCGATGACACATCCTGTAGTTTATTAAGTTTTGGTGGTACTCCAGTTTCTAATGGCAAGGGTTTTAAGGAATCTAGAGATTTTCCGTTTTTACAGACAGATTTGCTCTGATTAAGGTCAGACATATAACTTTGTTCTCCCATTATGGTCACGGTATTATTCCTCCCTCTTTTTAGTATGAACCTTTTGGACATATTGAATTTAAAATGCCACTTAGATGGGGGATTTAAAACTTCCTGTTCTTTACCCAGTTCAACAACTGTTCCATGTTGTCTAAATATATCCAGGTATTTTATAGGTTCTACTATCTGTTCAATATTTCTAATGGATTTCTCAGTATCACCAAATACCCGGTCCGGAGGAATATACGAGTGTCCAACAACAGGAAAGACAAGCTCTAGTTCTTTTATAGGTGCAGTACTCAACCATTTAAAACACATTGCCAACATGATGCTGTTCTTATTTTGTCCTCCGCATCCATCAGCGACAAGACGAACTTTTTCAATACCATGAAAATTACTATGGTTTAAAGTATAAAAAACAGCAGATGCAATTTCATTTGCTCCTTTGCGATGTTTATCCTCAGTCCATGCAAAAATCCGAACATTTTCTGGAGTAAGTGAAGAATGAGAGTCTCCTGTGACTGTTGTGAAGTTATACATATATAGTTGTCTGCTATAGTATACACTCTGATCTGGAATTTTGGGCAGAGTTAAATTTTTTTGACAATCAAAACTTATTATTAGCAACCCTTCTTTTTTTCTCTCAATTTTGCAAAAAAAAGCTTTTGCTCTCAGTTTGTACATTCGAAGTTCAATCATTATCTTGTTTTTCTCACTCGCATCTTTTTCCTCTTTTAGCTTTTCTCCAAGCTCCAAACATTTTGAACATACATCAGTACGTGGAGATCCAAACCCTATGTTAAAATGGGTATTAAAAATTGATCGGAAATAACTTTCTTTTACCTGAAGGTCCAGAGAAGCCTCGCTTTTGTATAATTTCCACAAACGCCGAATATTTAACTCGAAAAACTCATCCATTATCCCAAAGATGCTGGTCATACACTTTTATAAAAGGTAAAAAACACGAAATCTACAGCATCACAAATACATTTAATAAAATAACGAAGGTTACATGTTTCGCTCGACTAGAGCATCATCAGACCTAAACAATAATTAAAATTGTGTAACCCGAAAAAAGGAGAATTCAACAAAAACTTACTATAACATACACAAAACACCTAATATTTAAGTAAACAAAGATTACAATAAAGTGGCACTATCTATGTACAAAGAACTCAACTAAACAATCAAATCCTTTATACATTTCAGAAATCTAACCATCATTTAAGAGTCTAGAACTACTTGAGGTTATTAAAAACTAGGTGGCCATCAAAATCAAACCTTTCATTAACACAAGACAGATCTGGGCTTTTAAAAGCTTTACTAATCTCCATTGTCTCCAACAAGTCTAGTTTTTTACTTTTGTTGCATTGATGCAGTATTTTTATATTTTGGCTGTCAGGAAAATCATGTTTGGAGTCGAGAAGGTGATTAGCAAAAGCTGATCTGGTCACTGTGATTTCGGTATTTTTAAATTTATTGTATTGGGTCTTGTGTTCACTAATCCTAGTAGAAATCTTCCTACCAGACTGGCCGACGTACACTGCAGGGCACTCTTTACACCTAATCTCATAAACTCCTGGAGAAGATAGCGGGGGTAGTTTATCTTTAGTTTTAATTAGATGTCTATTTAAGGTATTATTGGTTTTAAAAGCTGGGGTTATGCCAAAGGGAGAAAAAAAAAGCGGGATAATTGTGACGAAATTGGTCCAAAATAAGTAAACGACCTAAAAGTTTTGATATTGTTTGTTTGTTGTCTGATAAAATTAAATGATAATTTATACTTGTTCACATACTGAAAATACATTTTATATATAGGTTTAAGAGGGAAAAAGTTACTGACTGCTAGTTGTTTAATGGTAAGGAATTCTTTTTTAAAAGCTTCACGAGAAAGTGAGATGTTAAAAAGTCTGTAAAATAAAGAATGGAAAGCAGCAAATTTATGTGAGGACGGTGATGTTGAATTATATTGTATAATATTATCTGTTGTTGCTTGTTTACGAAATATTTCAAAGGATATCTTATTTCTTTCCCTCTTAAGTAATAAATCTAAGAATGGTAAGGTGTTGTTCTGTTCCCGTTCGATTGTGAACTCAATTTTAGAGTGAAGAGAGTTGACATAATTATGCTGATATTTTATTTTTCAAACTTAACAACGTATTACGTTATGCGGAATTTATTTATTTGGATTGTAAATTCAGAGATGAGGTAACAACTTTCGGCTCTACTACTTTTAATAGATTACACAAGAAACTTAGTAACCTTAAAAACAAATATATAACTTCACTTAGACTCAATGATTTCCACGAATATCGCAAAAGAAATTTTAGTCATGTTTTTCACGATAGATTTGTGAACCTTAGTGATGTTTCTTTTTCTGAAGTCGAATTAAAATTTCTTAACAACAATTTAAAATTTAATCTTCCTACCAGAACCGACCGATGTGTTAGGGAAACATTGGCTGTAGAGGCTGAAAATGCTCTACAGTCAACGGATATATCAAATAAGAACATTTTAAGAGCAAGAATAATTTCCTTTTTAAATCAAAATTGTTTCCTTAACAATAAACAGAGAATAAATCAAAACAACAACAAAATATTAAGATCTATAAAAAAGAAAATGAGGGACAACGATATAGTTTTCACAAAAGCCGATAAGGGATCATGCTTACTTGCCTTAAAAAGAGACGATTACATAAATAAAGTAATGGATTTTCTAAACACAGAAGACTTTGAAAAGGTCGACAGAGATCCGACAGGTCCATTCTTTAATAAATTAAAAAAAGTCTTAGACATGACCTTGGTAACCTTAGAATATTTTAATTCCACAAAACAAAAACTATATCCTATGAACCCTAAAACACCTCTATTATATGGGTTGCCAAAAGTCCATAAAACTAGCATGCCAATTAGACCTGTGGTTTCCTTTGTTGACTCCCCTTGTTACCAGTTATCATCTTGGCTTAACAACGTTCTTAGAAATGTCTCAAACTTCAAAGCACCATATTCTGTAACAAATTCAGTGAATTTTGCCAAAAGCATTCAGAATGTTCACGTTCCAGATACAGCCCAGCTTATATCGCTAGACGTGAAAAACTTATTTCCAAGCATTCCACCCGCTGATTGTCTGGTCTTAGTCAAAGATCTTCTCAGGGGAAAACTTGATTCACTTTTGGTGGAAAATCTAATTTTGCTTTCTACTGTGTTAGATCAAAATTTTTTCCAATTTAACAACCGTTTTTTCAAACAAAAAGAAGGTCTAGCAATGGGCTCTTGTTTATCGCCATTTCTTAGTGAAGTATTTCTTAGCAACTTAGAAACAAAAATAATGAGCAGTAATTTTAAAAATAACATCATCTTTTATAAACGGTATGTTTATAAAACGATATATGTTTGATTTGGAATATAAGTGAGGTAGAGCTTACAAATTTCCATAATTATGTCAACTCTCTTCACTCTAAAATTGAGTTCACAATCGAACGGGAACAGAACAACACCTTACCATTCTTAGATTTATTACTTAAGAGGGAAAGAAATAAGATATCCTTTGGAATATTTCGTAAACAAGCAACAAGAGATAATATTATACAATATAATTCAACATCACCGTCCTCACATAAATTTGCTGCTTTCCATTCTTTATTTTACAGACTTTTTAACATCCCACTTTCTCGTGAAGCTTTTAAAAAAGAATTCCTTACCATTAAACAACTAGCAGTCAGTAACTTTTTCCCTCTTAAACCTATATATAAAATGTATTTTCAGTATGTGAACAAGTATAAATTATCATTTAATTTTATCAGACAACAAACAAACAATATCAAAACTTTTAGGTCGTTTACTTATTTTGGACCAATTTCGTCACAATTATCCCGTTTTTTTTTCTCCCTTTGGCATAACCCCAGCTTTTAAAACCAATAATACCTTAAATAGACATCTAATTAAAACTAAAGATAAACTACCCCCGCTATCTTCTCCAGGAGTTTATGAGATTAGGTGTAAAGAGTGCCCTGCAGTGTACGTCGGTCAGTCTGGTAGGAAGATTTCTACTAGGATTAGTGAACACAAGGCCCAATACAATAAATTTAAAAATACCGAAATCACAGTGACCAGATCAGCTTTTGCTAATCACCTTTTTGACTCCAAACATGATTTTCCTGACAGCCAAAATATAAAAATACTGCATCAATGCAACAAAAGTAAAAAACTAGACTTGTTGGAGACAATGGCGGTTAGTAAAGCTTTTAAAAGCCCAGATCTGTCCTGTGTTAATGAAAGGTTTGATTTTGATGGCCACCTAGTTTTTAATAACCTCAAGTAGTTCTAGACTTTTAAATGATGGTTAGATTTCTGAAATGTATAAAGGATTTGATTGTTTAGTTGAGTTCTTTGTACATAGATAGTGCCACTTTATTGTAATCTTTGTTTACTTAAATATTAGGTGTTTTGTGTATGTTATGGTAAGTTTTTGTTGAATTCTCCTTTTTTCGGGTTACATAATTTTAATTATAGGTCTGATGATGCTCTAGTCGAGCGAAACATGTAACCTTCGTTATTTTATTAAATGTATTTGTGATGCTGTAGATTTCGTGTTTTTTACCTTTTATAAAAGCCGAATATTTAGGCTGCTGGGTAAATAAACTCTGCATGCTGTTTTGCTGCGGCAGTAGTGAGACTCAATAGCCTTAAATTTTTTTATAAAGCTAATTATTGCATGTCTTCTAGGCTGAAATAATCTTTCTTTTCTATTTCCACCTCGCCTTTCTTTTGCCATATTACGACTTGTGAAATGTCGATGTCGATGCAAAACACCTTTTACTCTATCTGGGCGAAGGCAAAGTACACCTAAAAAACTTTCATAACTGCAACCAAACTGGCACCAAATTATTATTCTGATTCTTTGGGATGAAATACTTGCACGCAAATTGTCGACTGGATGTTCCCTTGTTATTTCGACGGCGACGTGGTACCTCTATCCGGGAGAACTTTATGATAAAGTTGTCTTGACCCACCTTAGTTTGGTTCTCGTAAAAAGCATTATGAAACTTTTTAATATCTAACATTGTCAAAGTACTGCATCTATAACTTTTAGTACAATGTTTACATTTTGAGTATTTTGGTAGAGTTACAGCAGAATATCTAAAAGAAGAACACACTATCCTTAGTTTTTCTTAACTTTAAAAATGTAAACAAAACTCATTACCTTCTGGTCTTTTCCACATTCTTTTTCCAATTTTCTGGAGCTCGCTGCCTCTTTCTAGCCTTATTTTGATTTACTACCACGATTTCTTTCGTGTTATCGCACATTACTTTTATTATACTTTACTTTTTTAAATTAAATAAACTTTGAAACATACTGATGTCAACCGCAAATGAGACGTTTCTGACAGCAATTCAAAATAATAATATCAACGGAATACTATTTTGACCACATAACCACCTAGCTGAGTATCTGATTGGCTAATTTGGATTTGGCGGTATTTGAAAATAAACCAAGTTGGATTTAAGGGAATTTGAAACTGAACCGAGTTTTTAATCTATATTTTATAGTGGATTAGATGGATTTTGTTACCTAATTTCTGTTCATGTGGATAGATATTTTTATGACGAGTATAATCATGTATATAACATATTTTTGACTAAAATTGGATTTAGCGGGTTTTGATCCTATATCCCTCAAATGTTAAATACATATATGGACCTTATATTTCCAATATTTACATTGAAAAGAAGTTTTGTTGTATACAATTTTTTTAATATATAATTTTAAGAATGTGTTTTTGAATTATAGTTTACTTGTAAAAAGCATTATTAGTTCGGTTAAGTCCTCTCCAAATCAAAAAACTGCAACTAAATTGCTCCTAATTTAAAAAACCCTTAATAAATGAAATTTATATATTAAAATGCGTACCTTGTTTGACACAAATTAATCAAAGTAAATTAAAAAAGTCATCCATTTTCTCTCTAAGGTGCTGGTATAATATCAAAAGCAGGAACGAAAAACTCTCAAAATCTACAGCATCTATATAATTTAAATAACGGTTACATATGTTTCACCCGGTTAGGGCATCATCAAACCTTAAAAAATTATTAATTTAAAATAAAATTACAATAAAAAATAAGGTTTTCCCTTACCAAAAATAGGACGATACACATACATACACGTAAACGAACTCTAATTGTATACAAACTAAACATTCCAAATAGGTACAAAGATTAAAAATTTTATAATTAATACACATTGTGACATCTACAATAAAACACATTAATTTACTAGAGTGAAGTTAAGTTAGTGCCAAATTTTATATTCTGATGGTACGGAGTTCTATAGTTGGATATTGGATGGCGCTGCGTCTGTAGCAATGGTATTCGTTGTAGGCGATGGAGATGTACAGTTAATATTGTTAAAAATAAAATGATTCTGTCCCGTAATTTTGTCGTTCACACATACAAAATCGGGACTTTTTATGGCTTTATTAACCTCCATCGTCTCTAAGGGACCGAGCTTTCTACCTTCCTCACATTTATGTAGAATTCTGACATTTTCTTCGGGCGGGAAAGTGTGTCTATTTTCTATACTCTATTTCAGAAGTGTGTAGAGCAATAAAACCTCATTAGGTATGCAAAAGTGGTACCTGGTGATCCACCAATATTTTATGCCACTACCTTAGTGGGTAAAAGTTTTCAAAAGTTGGGTATTAGTTTCAATGTAAAATTCTTTCTTTTCGTTGATTGCAGGTAGTGCCACCCGGTTTTGGGTCAATTTATGAGTTTTGCCCATTGTTACCCACTGATAAACATTGAAAACGGTTCGCCAAAGGCGTGCAACTGGGACTTGTTTTTTACCTTATAATTAATGTACTTAAATGCTATTTTATTTTAGAAAGTTACTTTTGTTTAAATGGAATAATATATTTTTTTCACAAATTTATTGAACATAATATGTAGAGTAAAACAGTTGAAAATGTCACTTTTGGATCTGGCACTTTTTGAACAGTGTATAACAATTTTAAATTATAATAGATTGTAGTCTTCTTCGTCATCTGACGAACTGTCATCACCTCTTGACATTATAATTAAAGGATCGACTGTCTGATCGATGAGGTTGTCAAGATCCCACATTTTGTCCTCTTGCTTAATTACATGCTGGACTGCTTTTCGCCAATTCTCTGGTGTCGCTTCCGTAATGGCTTGATCAAACAGTAGCTTAACATCTTTCATTTTAAAAGTCGTGTTTTGTCTTGCTACAAATCCTTTTACCTGCGCCCATATCAGTTCTATAGGATTTAGTTCGCAATGATATGGCGGTAAGCGCAGTAAATTTGCTTCAAACGCAATACCTTTTGCAGTCAGCCAATCGATAATTTCTTGCTTTCTCCAACTTGAAGTTGGCGTCTTCTCTATTCGCCGTGAATGATAGCTTGCGTTATCCATAACCACCACCGAATTAGCCGGAAGAAATTTTATCATTTCACCAAAATAGTCCTCGAAAACGCCTGAGTTCATGTCTTCATGGTAATCTCCTGTGCGAGTCGACTCAAAGGTTAGCAGACCTTCTTTTAAAAATCCCTCTTCGCTTCCAATATGTGTGATTATAAGTCTTTTTCCTTTTCCCGAAGGTACTTTAATACCCGTAGACAGGCCTTCTATGAAAGCTTGGCGAGCACTGGTTATATTTTTGTCTTGCCACATTTTTTGGACTATATAACCTTCGTTAATCCACGTCTCATCAAGATAAAAACTTTCTTTTGCTCCCTGCGGTACTGCTTGATACTTCTCAAGTATTGTCGTCTCCAACAAAGAATTTCGTCGCTCTCCAGTAAAAGTGCTTTGCGGTTATGCTTTTCCCAGGCAAAATCCATATTTTTTTAAGTTTTCCATAAAAGTTTTCTACTTATCAACGGAATACTGTCATCTCGGCCAAGCTCCATTAAAATTTTGTCTAGGGTGGGTATTTCCTTTTTAAAATAAAAAGAGTGAACTTTTCTTCGAATTATACATTTAGCATTTTCATCAAGGACTTTTGTAGGTCGTCCTGGCTTTTGCTTGGGAGATTCCACTTGACCTGCTACTTTTCTTTCCCGCAACAATTTGAAAATGGTGGACTTTCCAATTCCACTCATTCGAGAACATTTTTCAACAATTTCTTGCACAGTAAAACTAGGGTAATCGTGTTTTATGCAATCATGTACATTTAAAATAATAACTTTTTCACTCAGCAATAGTGGAGAATTTTTAGTACATCTTTTCGTTGGACTGAATACCTCCATTTTTTAAATATTGGGATAATAATATTGTGATTACACTACAGCGTAGCAGTGACTACTAACGTTTAAAATATGATTTAAAAGTATTTATAGTCTGTATATATTACCTGACCCCATTTTTGCATGTTACAAAGCGTTAAAAGATAGGTACCTATACAAAAGGATTAAAAGTATTTATTTAGTATTTAATCTCTTTCAAAATAAAGGCATTTAATCCGTGAAAATTAAATTCATAAATATTATAAGTACCTGCGCCTATGAACTACCACGAAATGTAGCCAAACAGAACGGAATTCCCCAGTTTATTGCTCTATACACTTCTGAAATAGAGTATAATAAGTGGTTGGCAAAAGCTGACTTGCTCACTACAATGTCGGTGTTAATATGTTTATCAAACTGGGATTTATGTTCTTTAATACGCGTTGCTACTTTCCTGCCAGATTGTCCAATGTACACTGCGGGGCATTCAACGCATTTAATTTCATATATCCCCGATGAAGTGAGCGGGTCCACCTTATCCTTAACCTTAACAATATGACTTTTAAGTGTGCTACTAGTTTTAAATGAGGTAATTACATTATATTTTTGGAAAAAACGGCCCAAGATATCAGAGATTGTACCAAAATATGTCAAAGATCTGTAGGTAGCATTAGCTTTAATATTTGTTTGAATAAAATTGAATGAAAGCTTATATTTATTAACAAATTTATTCTATAATTTATGAATAGATTTTAACGGAAAATAATTGTTTAAGGCAATTTGTTTGATAATATTAAGTTCTTTATTAAAGGCGTCCCTGGAAAGTGGGATGTTGAATAATCTATAAAACAGAGAATTAAAGCTAGCAAATTTGTGGGTTGTAGGTGAATTTGAATGGAATTGTATGATGTTGTCTGTCGTTCTGGTTTTTCTGAATTATTGTTTATGAAGAGATAGAATTGTTGTTCCTTTTCAAGAGGAGATCCAAGAAAGGCAAGCACTGATTGTTTTCATGTTCAATTGTGAATTCTATTTTAGGGTGGAGGCCATTCACAAAGATTAGAAATTCTCTGAGCTTCTCTTCCCTACTAATATCATCTACGTATATCTTTATAAAATACCAGATAATTGGAAAATTCGCTAGATGTTATTGTGCTCTCCAAGTTGCACATAAATACCTCACTCAGAAACGGCGAGAGACAAGAACCCATGACCAGTCCCTGTTTCTGTCTGAAAAAACCATAATTAAATTGAAAAAAGTCCTGTTGTAAGACGATTGAAAGGAGTGATAGTAAGTGTTCAATGACCAGTGTTGGAAGTTTACCCCTTAATAGTTTAACCACCAGCAACAGACAATCATTCGGTGGTATACTCGGGAATAAGTTTTTGACATCTAGTGAAATTAATTGCGCCGAAGGGGGAACTTGTATATATTTTTAATTGATTTACAAAATTCCACTGAGTTTAACACCGAACAAGGAGCCCTGAACTGAATAACCTCCCTCAAAATATTATTTAGCCATACTGATAACTTGTAGTATGGTGATCCTACAAACGACACGACCGGTCTTATTGGTATGTTAGGTTTATGGACCTTTGGAAGTCCATAAAGCAAAGGAGTCCTTGGGTTCATTGGATATAACCTTGATTTTAAACATTTAAAGAATTCTATTGTAGTGAGACAAGGTTTTTTTCATTTTTTCAAAAAATAGGGATGTTGGATTTCTGTTAATCAAAGTAGATATATTCCGAGCAATTTATTTTTAAAAGTTTAGCAGAGCGCTTTCGGCGTATGAGCCATCAGTGCTAACTGAAAATGAGTTGGGTGTTATATGCGTAAAAAACATTACACTTAAAGGTGAACGAATGGAATGTACTCACTTGTCAGTTAAGCCCAACACATTTGATAGTATGAAAATTATACATTACATTTACAAACTTAAGACTATACAGAACACTAAACAGGACGAAGAGTATTTAAAAAGGGGAGCACATTAGTCTCCTTTGTGTTTTGTTTACATTTTATTGTGGTTTCTTAGATGGCGATACTATGTCAAATTAGGTTAATCTACAGTCACTTTAAAATTAATATTATGCGAACCTATCAGAGTGGTAGTAGCGAAAGATCGGTTTAGCTGTCATCGTAAATGATGTGCGGTAGTGCGAGTTGGTTATAAATAGGTCGCACAAATTAGACTACAAGAGTGAATTTTTGTTGTAAAAACAACTTGGGTTCGATTTTGATCAATACCAAGGATAAACTTGACACATTATCAAAGAGTGGTATTTACAGACTGCAATGTGATTCTTGTGATTGTTCATATGTGGGACGAACTTGTAGACCCTTAAAAACACGCATAACCGAGCACTTAAGTAGACACTTTTCTGCATTTGGTGAACATATAAAATCTAATAACCATAATTTCAGTTCAAAGTCCAATTCTAAAATTCTCCAACCGGTTACCTTTAAAAACTGTAATCGACTAGATTTTCTTAAGGACATTTATATCACCAACGAGCTTATAAAAAATCCCTCTTGTTTAAATATACAAGTAAACCTTAACAGACCTTACGTTCCATTACATAGGAAACTCCACAATTAAAAACTTTATAAGCAATGGCAAATTTTCTAAGTTAAAAGTTTGCTTTTACGTCGTTAAAGGATAACAATTTCCTTATCCGAACAAAAATTCACTGTTGTAGTCTAATTTGTGCCACCAATTTATAACCAACTCGCACTACCGCACATTATTTACGATGATTTCAAATTCTTTAAGACTGTTACATCACGTGAAGACTGCGACAGCCCCCAGTTGGCCATTGAGAGTATTAGTAACTGGTTCAAAACCTATGGAATGTCATTGAATGTTAATAAATGTTCTGTAGTATCATATACAAGAAAAACCAATCCAGTAGAGTATAACTATCATATTAGCGGCATTAAATTAAACCAAAGACTTTTTAATTCAAATTTGAAGTTTAATAATCATCTCATGTACATTATACAAGTAGGCTCTTTACATTATACAAAAGGCTCTTTAATCTTTGGGTTTTATAATTAGAAACAGCAAGAATTTTGAAATACCAACTATAATAAGATTATGTAATGCTTTGGTGAGACCGCACCTGGAATATGCGTCACATATCTGGATGCCTATGACAATAACACATATTGATCAAATTGAAAAAGTTCAAAAAAGATTTGCCAGGTATCTCTATGTTAGAAAGCACAATGAATATCCTTATATGATGTGTTATTTCTGATAGTGTGTCTCCAATGAATAATGTAATGGCAATTACGAACCCGTTCCTTAATCAAGTTCATGTGGATTTATTTAATATGTTCTCTGCAGATCTAAGGCTGACCCTTAAAAATAGATATAGGTATAATATAGAATTATAGATACAGTGGTATCCTATATATTTTTTTATTACAAACTATGTTATATTTTTATTTATTTTAATTTTGTTTTTCGTTATATTTTGTAGCATTTTAAGGTTTTAATTTAATTTTTGTTGCTGCCTTTACATGTAATTACTCTCTGATCAGTGTTTGTAAAGAGAATCATAAATAAATAAATAAATAAATAAAATAAATAATGGCATCTAGACCGATCTTTCGCTACTACCACTCTGATAGGTTCGCATAATATTGATTTTAAAGTGAAGTTGACTGTAGATTAACCTAATTTGACATAGTATTTCCCGCCATCTAAGAAACCACAATATATTGTATGCAAAACACAAAGGAGACTAACGGGCTCCCCTTTTTAAATACTGTTCGTCCTATTTAGTGTTCTGTATAGTCTTAAGTTTGTCTAAATGTAATGTATAATTTTCATACTATCAAATGTGTTCCCACTATGATAAACTTCTGGGCTTAACTGACAAGTGAGTACATTCCATTCATTGACCTTTAACTGTTATGTTTTTTACGCATATAACACCCAACTCATTTTCAGTTAGCAGTGATGATGGCTCATACGCCGAAAGCGCTCTGCTAAGCTTTTAAAAATTGCTCTAAATATAGCTAGTTTGATTAATTTGTATTATCCTTCGAGCAACGTAGCCACTTCCCTCTTCTACCTTGTTTGACACATAGTCAATATGAGGTGGCCACTTGAGATGTTGATCAATTATAGTTCGTAAATATTTGGTATGTGCTGTTTCTTTGATATTATGTGCTCCAATAAGAGGCCCGGGTTTGCCTTACATAGGGAAAAGGCAAACCCGAAAACGGAAAAGATTTTTGTTAAATTTAAACTTAATTTACGATTTTGCAAACAATGTTGAACCCATCACAACTTAAGGATAGTTACATTTTTAACTTCCTCCCAAGACTTTTTTGATATAACAAGTTCAATATTATCAGCATAAGAAATGACTAAGCCCTCATTTCTCAAATGGATTAATTATTATGAAAAAAGTATTGGACCCAAAACAGTTGCCTGAGGTACACCAATTTTAATTTCTTGATGATCACTTAATACATTATTTATTCACACCATTTGTAACCATTCCTAAAAATAGTTCTTGAATATTTCCGATGGTGTTTAATTCAATAGTTGTGTAAGATTTCAAGAAGTTTAACATGGGGGACCGTAGCGAAGGCATGGCTAAGGCCTTCAATACGGTCTAAAAATACTGTTAAACACTTTTTGCTTAAAGTTAAGTTATTGATAACATTGATAACAACGCACGTAGCATTTTTCTGAAAATTTGGTAGCCATGGTAACAGACAATTCATCTAAAATATTTTCATCACTTATGTTATAGATGCCGCTTATACAGATCGTGTTATCGTGAGCTACGTATTACCCAAAATAATGGCAACACCGCTTGGTTGCGGCTTGCAGGCGGCGGAATTTTTATTTTTTGAACTGGGAGTCAGCAGCCCTCACTTTGCTGTGTTACTGCACGTTGCATTAATAATTTTTGAGCGTTATTTTCGTGTTTTGTTCACTATGGCTGTTTATACCCCTTCCGAAAGAGTTCAACTAATTAAATGGTTTTATGGAGGCAATTCGCCAGTACAATGTAGAGATTTGTTTTCAGTGACATTTGAGAATAGACCGATTCCTTGTGCAAAAACGGTTTTAAATGTGGTTACAAATGTTGAGACATTTTTTTGTTTTCAAGATTGTAAAAAATGCTACACAAAACGTCAAGAACCACCTGTTGAAGTGGTCCAGGATATAGAACGGCGGGAAGAAATGGTTTGCAGTACCCTAAAACTTGATTCGACACGGTCCACTAGAAGTGTTGAAGAGGAACTGGGAATGAGCAATAAAACTGTTGCTCGTATCTGGAAAAAATATGGGTACAAATGTTTCAAGTATTCAAAAACTCAGGAAATATTTCCTGAAGACCAGTGGCGAAGAATGGAATTTTGTGAAACCATGATGGAAAAGGCAAATGAAAACGAATATTTTTTAAAAAATATGTTGTTTTCTGATGAATCTTCTTTTCCATTACATGGCAAACACAATCCTTCCATTGTTCGTTATTGGTCTCAGGAAAACGAGCACAGAAGTTTCGTACCTAGTATCCTCAGAAATTGAATGTTTGGGCAGGTATTTTGGGCGACAATGTTATAGGGCCATTTTTTATTGATGGCACTTTAAACGCCCAAAAGTACCTTGAGTTGCTACAAAATCAAGTTCTTCCTGCCATTCAAATCCAACCTGATGTAGACCTGGGATCGGTTTATTTTCAGCAAGATGGCTGTCCTGCTCATAACGCGGCTAGGGTAAAAGAATTTTTAACAAATACTTGTCCTAACCGCCTTATTAGTGGGACTGGCGATATTAAATGGCCTCCTAGATCTCCAGATTTGTCTCCAAATGACTTTTATCTGTGGGGTTGCCTTAAGCAGACCATTTACAAGCATGAATTTAGTAGGCCAACAAATTTAGAGGAGTCGCGAAATAAAATTGTCGAAGGTGCCAATTTCATTTTACCTGAAACTCTTTTGGAGGTGCGAAATAGCTTTTACGATAGGTTTTTGTTTAGCGAAAGAATGCGGTTTATTTGAGCCTTTTATTAAAAAAATGATATGTTGTTAAGTTTGTTTATTATTGAGTTTTAGTTCTGATTTTTTATTATATTTTTATCAGAGTTGATATTTTATTTTTTATTAGAATAACGCTTTAATTTTCATTATGCAAAACACAGCATATTAAACATTTTAAGATTACAATTCTATGCGGGTTTTACAGCGTAATGTTTTGGGACATTTTGTAGCCAAACGACGCAGCTCCATTTAAAAAATAGATATCTCGCTATTCTATTTACTTCGTAAAATGAAATATTTTCACCGAAATACTTTTTTATTAAGGTTACCATTTAGCCTCTGAGGCAGTTTGACTTTTTTCTTTACTTACTGTCATAATGTTCACTTTTGAGTTTGGTTTGGGTTGAGTTGGGTTATGAAAGAAAGTATAGCTTATGAAAATGTAAATACGTTAATTATGATCATAGTGTTTGTACTGTTTTGCTTTTATTTTGTAGATAAAGTTGAGTACTTACACTACCGCTCAAAAGTATTTGCCCACATATGACTGTTTTAAAGTTATAACTAAAAATAATAAACCCATCAGTTATTCAATGAAACGGTTTATTTATAACAAAATGAATATAAACAGTTCATTTTTCAATGAATTAAATTTAAGAAAATCAAAAACTTGGATTCATCTCCGCCTCGATTTTTAATAACAGCTTTACAGAGTTTCGGTAGTCTTCTAATTAATTTGTATAAAGTTTTCTGAGGTATTTTGTTCCCCTCTTCTTGGATGATTCTCCATAAGTCTTCTTTTGATGTGGGGCATGATTTTCGCACTTGTTTATCCAGTTCATCCCACAGTAGTTCGATAGGATTGAGGTCCGGTGATTGTGGGGGCCGTACCATAACTTTCAGAAGATGTTGCCTTTGTAATTGACCTAAATATTGCTTGCACAATGTCGACGTGTGCTTGGGGTCATTGTCATGTTGAAAGATGAAGTTTTCCCCAATTATTCGAGTACCAGAAGGAAGTACATTGTCACTTAAAATTGTTTTGTAACCCTCTTTTCGAAGAATTCCCTCTATTCTGATTAGATCGCCCACTGCAGATCTTCCGAAACAACCCCACACCATCACCGAACCACCACCGTGTTTAACTGAGTACAGTTCTCAGCGACCCTTTCATTGGCATAACGGCGAACAAAAACTCGCCTCTTCGTTCCAAAAACGTCGAATTTCGACTTGTCACTCCAGAGAACTTTCTTCCAGTCATCAATGGTCCATTGTTTGTGTGATTCGGCCCACTCAAGTCTTTTCTTCTTATTAACATCCTTCAGTAGCGGTTTTGATACAGCTAAACGTCCTTTAAGACCAGCATTATAAAGTCGCCGTTTTACTGTTGAAACACTGACCGCTTTTTTACGCTCCTTGTTGATTTTTGCTGTTTTTTCAGGGGCGGTAAGGCGTCTATTGCGTTTGCTTGTAATTATAATATTTAAATCCTCCTTTAAACTTGTTGCCTTTGGCCTTCCCGATCCAGGTTTGTTGCTAATAGTCCCTTCTCTGGTGAATTTCCTAACATTATAATCGACACTCCGCCTTGGAATTCCCAAATCCGTCGAAGTTTTAGCCATTTTAAAGAATGTTGAAAAACTAGCAAAGAAACGGTGACAATCGTCAATAAGCAAGCGAAATTACTTACCAAACAGATTAGTTTTTTAGAAGAAGTGCATATTTTCACTACATTGTTTGTTATTTGCAAGACTATTTTTAAATACTCAGTGTTTTTCAACGAACCATATTTGATAGGTATGTTGTTTAAGCATATATGCAATTTACAAAAGAGATACAATCTAAATATAGGTATAAAGATAAGATTTTTGTATCTAGTTTAAAATATTAAAAAGAATACATGGTGGGCAAATACTTTTGAGCGGTAGTGTAAGTTTGTTTAGGGTTATATTTACGTTTAGTTTCATATTTTCACCTATTGTCTCTAGTTTTTAACAGTTTATCCTGTTTGGAGGCCCCAATTAGGTCATTTTATTAAAAATCCTTGTAGTTTAAAGTTCCTAGAATTTGAATACTTGCTTACTTTGACTGTATTGCCAAATTCATGACATTGTAATCAGTTTTGTTGTTTACCTTGAAAACAATTAAATGCCAGTTAACGCGTGTCAGATCGAAGTTTTGACGTTGTCAATAAAAACAGTTTGTTCTTGATATAAAAGTGTATTACTCGAGTGTTTCCCATGAAAGAGGTATGCTTCTGAATTCCGTTACAATATACAGGCATTTTCTATAACTAATTTTTCTCTGTGCGGATGATGGAAATAAAGCTATTTGTATATTTCATATACAGGGTGTTCATTTGAAAACTTCCCACAACGGATTTATCGAAAACCACTGTTTAAAAAAAAAACGCCGAAATACGTCAAAAGGTTTGTCAAGGGGGACAACTTTCTAATCTAAAATTACTTTACCCCCTTTCACCCTCTGCCGCCCAGGGTCATCCCCTTACAAATTTTAAATGGCAAGGGGTATCGAGTAATAGCCTGTTTAAAAGGTCTTTCGAAGTCTTATTTTGACGTTTGATTTTTTTAAATCGGTCGATTCGTTTTCGACAAAATTAGAAAAATCTTTGTTTATCTTAATTTGTTCAGATAGAAAACAAAAACATGAAAATATCAGTTTTTATTTCAATAAGTGTTCAAAATGTTGCCCGTTTTTGGCCAAACAATGATATAGGCGATGTTCAAATTCCTGACGGACATTTTCAAAAACATGTTGTGGGACATCATGGCAGCTGTCGATTATGCGTTGACGAAGTTCATCCAAACTTTCAGGTTGGGGAGTAAACACAATAGATTTCAAATAACCCCATAGAAAAAAGTCTAACGGCGTTATATCAGGAGATCTAGCAGGCCATTCTATAGGCCCCCTTCGCCCTATTCATTTATCTGGAAACTCGTCGTCTAGCCATTTCCGAACGGGAAGAACATAGTGAGGAGGAGCACCGTCTTGCTTCCATCATCATCGATTTCGTTTTCAATGGATCAGTGATAAGCGGATTGATGGTATTTTCCAACATATCCAAATAAATGTCTCCATTTAAATTTCCGTTAATAAATAATGGCCCAATCACTTTATTTCCTAAAATGCCTGCCCATACATTAATTTTTTGGTGGTACTGGGTATGCCCTTCTACAAATGCATGAGAATTTTCATTGCTCCAATACCTACAGTTATGCTTATTAACAAATCCATTTAGATAAAATGTACATTCATCGCTGAAGCAGATATTCTTTACATGAATAGTATTATCATTAATCTCTTCAGTAATTTTTTCACAAAACTCAACTCGCCTATCGAAACCGTCTTCGGTTAACTCTTGCAATATTTTCATTTTGAATGGATGAAATTTATGAAGTTTGGTAACTGTTTGAACAGAGCTAATGAAATATCCGTGGCAGCAATAATTTTGCGTAATGAAGTATTAGGATTTATTCCAAAATGACCCAAAACTTCAACTTGAGTGGCTTCATCCAAAATTCGCCGATGATCACGTTTTTTATTTGTGTGAAAATACTTCGCTACTTCACTATCGCTAATAAATAAAACAACCCGATTCGTAAAAAGTGTTTATTGACTCGAGAAATTAAGCGTACAACCAACGAACACACGCTCTCGCTGATCTCAACTTAAAGACTCAAATAAAAAGGTGAGCAAAGAGGATGATGCAATAGATACGTCACGCGTTAACAAATAGGGAGTTATCGCACACTAAATAGTTTTGAATATTAATTTTTAACATCCTCCCCCGGCGGCAATTGCCAACTTGTCTCTATCTCTAGTGGATATAAAAGCTGTACTGGACGCCGTAACTGAGTTCCATCAGAAGTTCTGATTTCACAGGCTCTTATTCGCCCATCTCTTCCCAAAAAACAATTCGTTACGCGAGCTAGTTTCCAGCATAGCCTAGGACGCTGTTAATTATGCAAAAGTACAACATCCCCAGTTTTAAATAAAGAACTTCTTGCAGTTCTAATATGATGAGCTGAACGTAAGTTCATCATATAATCTTGAGTCCACAATTTCCAGAATTTTGATATAATTGATTCTTTCAGCTTCCATGAGTTAATAATATCATTTTTTTTTATTTTTTATTTTCTTGAAATCCATAGAAAATCCCAGAGTTTTTTGACCAATTAAAAACTTAGCAGGGGATAGAATGCTTAAATTTTCCGAGTCTTCATCTATGTAAGTTAATGGCCTTGAATTAACTGTCATTTCAACCTCAGCTATTATCGTCTGAAGCTCATCGAAATTAACTGATTTCTTATTCAAGACTACTTTCAAACCATTCTTCACCGTCCTGACCATTCTCTCCCAGAAGCCTCCCCACCAAGCCGCTCGTTCAACAATAAATTTCCATTGAATTCGGTGTTTTCTGGCTTCATTTTGAACTTCTTGATCCATTAAGATTTTTTCCAATTGAAGTAGTTCAACTGAGGTTCTTTTGAAGGTTTTTGCATCGTCTGAGTATATTATTTTTGGAACTCCACGTCTTGCCTTACATCGCCTTAAACCTCTTAGGCAACACTCGGTCGTAAGGTTAAGGACCAATTCTAAGTGAACTGCTCTTATAGCAGCACAAGTAAACAACATTATATAAACCTTTGCTTTGTCCGCCCTTTCGTTTAAAACATACAGAGGGCCTGCGAAGTCTATTCCTGTAACTTCAAAGGGATGTGATAAGATCATCCTATCCTTAGGTAAAGGAGCAAAAGGTTGACTTCCAGGCTTACCCTTTAGACGTTTACATTTTACACATCCACTAATGATTGATTTAATTTGCTGACGGCCTCTTATTATCCACAACTTTTTTGTCGAAAATGCTAGTGTAGAGTTGACTCCACTGTGGAGTACTTCTTTATGAGATTCCCAAATTATCCGTCTAGTAAGAACAGCTTTTCGTGGTAATATTACAGGATGCTTTTTATCTTCAGATAGGTCAGCTTCATGTAACCTTCCATCTAATCGCAAGACCTTATGTTCATCCAAAAATGGTCTTAAAGTCAAAATTGATGACTGTGCAGTTATTTCCTTCTCCTGAAGTAACTGTAATATCTCTTCACTAAATGCTTCCTTTTGGGTTACTCTAAGCCAGTAGATTTCGGCTTTGTTTATTTAATTTGCTGTTAACAATCCAGTCATTTTGTGATTTTTCTTATTCACGTTATTGACAAACCTCATTATATATGCGGTGATCCTGTATATTTTATTTAGGCTGCTTATTCGGTCCAAATTAAATATAGGTTCTATTTTAACCTTAACGTTGCTCTCAGCCTGCACAAAACACGTTACATCATTACATTCGTTTTCGTCAAAAAATTCTTTCTTAGGCCAGTTTTTTCAAGATAACTGCAACCATGGTGGCCCTGAAAGCCAGATTGGCGATTCAATAAACATTTAGCTGAAGCTACAACTCTTTTTATTAAATCAGCTCGATTTTCCTTTCCTGGGCAATATCTCCAAGCTTCTTTAGTTTGCAACAGATTAATTTCATTTACACGATTCTGCACATATGGTTTCCATTTTTTATCTCTGCCTTTAATCCAATTTGGGCAATGTAAGAGCATTGTCCTTGTTTTCATTAAGAGGTGCTATTCTATTTCGGGATGCTATAAAACTACACTGTCCTGTAAAATTGTTTTTCAAGTAGGCTACACATCCATACGCTTGGGGGCTAGCATCCGCAATACTATCGAAATGCGTAATAATATACTAATTGTCCCGTTTTAAATAAGAAAATTAGTGTCACTTCTGGTTAAACAGGAAATGACGGAAATCAACTGAATATGTCAAAAGATGCTCTTATAATAATTCTATCGATATACCAAATTTCATTTATATATCTTGAAGATTAAAATAGTTATTTAGTGTTCCCTTTGTGTCACCCGATCGTACAGTAGTAAATTCTTCTTACAATTAGCCTTCAATTTATAATCTATTCTATATCTGTTCCAGAAACAATACATCCCGGAGACAAAATATCGGATTTGATGTATATTGGAGGTGTGAAACCTCAGATATTTTCGAGACGTGAGGGACAAGCAATTAAAACCAAGCTTCCAAGTTTAGAAGACTTACAGGTTGGAAAAATTATTAGATGTTCATATAAAACACGATCAGATGATGGAATCTACGTTCTTCCATTAATTCGAAATTACACAGAACTAACATTCATACCAAAAGAGGTATTTTATCATAATTTTCTACTTGTTTTTCTTCTTCTATTTTTAGCATTTTTTTAGGCTCTTGATGATGAAATGGACCAACTTATTGATTATCAGCTATTATTGGCAAAAATTAAAAAACTTAATCTCAAAAACAAAGAGATATCTTTAACCGTTAAATTAAATGATGTTTTTAATAAAAGGGTCGAAGTAAGGTTTTTACTAGTTTTTCTAATAAAACTACTAATTTTTTCCCAATTTTAGAGCGTTATTGACCTATTTACCCAATATCTTCAAGAAGTATCGAACTTGTTTCTTTATGCCAAGAAGCAAAAATGGGGACTTAGTAACTACACTCCGGGTCAACATGTGTCATGTAAAGTGGAAAAACTTGGCGCAGCAGGAGGTTGTGTTGTATCGTTACCTCATGGCGTTAAGGGTATAGCTGTGGCATCATTATGTCCAAGTAAGTAAAATATCTTTTTTTACAATCCTACTTAAAACTTACCTTTAAAAAAAATTTTAAAGGTATGTTTTTGTTTTCTTAAGTTGGAATGGTTATAAAGATGATTAAAATCGTATATTATGTATCCATTGAGATTACATAGAATTAAATTTCACAATCGCGTATTTTCCACTTTTTTGATAGTTTTTGGCAATTTAAAAAGAAATTGAAACAAAGATCTTTGTAGCATTCTATTTTTCTATTTAATTTAATTTTTATTATAACAAGGCAAATGCTCCATTCATTCTCAACTCAAATTCAAAATTCAAAACTAGTTTATTCAATAATTGCTGAAAATACAGTTAAGTAAAAAAAATAAATAAATTATGAAATGAATAAAGAGTTAGAGCACATTCACAGTCTTGCGACATTGCTTAACTAAAGTATATTTATTTCCAAGGTAGATACGACGAAAACAAACGCATGCCCGTGACACGCCACCAGCGCGTGATCAGACACGGCGAAAGTATTGAACAGGGCCGCACTTTAATAATAATATAATATGCAAGAAGTGAGTTTTTTACAGTGCTGGAAAGTAAATGATTCGAGAATAGTTTAAAATATTGTCGTAAAATTTTGATGAAACAATAGTGATGTGGCAAACACATTTAAATATTTTTTTACGTTTCAACCTTTTTTTAATTTTAAGGGGTGGTAAGGGTATAACTTTGGAATTAAAAATGATATAATGCTTTTTATACCTAACATTTGAATTTACATGATGTAATTAATAGATATCTACAATATACGTTTCAAAACAAAAATGAAAATAAACATAACAACTATTATTCTGATGAGCTGGAAAAACTATCACTATCATCATCATTTTCATCTACGTGAATAATAAGTTCTTCCACTCGCGTTTCCATAATGTTATCTATTCTCCACATTCTGCTATCCACCTTTTGCACTACATGTTCGATACATTTTTGGCAATTCCCGGGTGTAATGTTCATTAAGGCGCGATTAAAAAGGTCTTTCACATCAGATAACTTATAGGTCGTATTATGTTTGGCAACAAAATTCTTTGCATCGGCCCATATGAGCTCAATTGGGTTGAGCTCGCAGTGATAAGGAGGCAAGCGTAGTACGATTTTATTTTGAGTCTTAGCTATTTCATCAACTATGTACTTATTGTATTGCGACTTATGTTATTTTACAATAAGTAAAAGCTGATATTTTAGCATTGTTTCATCAAACTCGAGTTTCTTCAAACGGAGCCAGTTTTGAATGTCGGCTTTTCTTGAATTACTTGTTGGGACTTTTTCAAGCTTCCGTGAGTGATATGGGGCATTATCTAAAACTATGACGCTGTTGTCATCAAGCATAGGCAAAGTTTTAGAAAACCATTGTTCGAATGATTCCCCATTCATTTCCTTGTGGTAATCGCCTGTCTTTTTCGATTCGAAACTCCAAAAAGCGTCATTAACGAATCCATCAATACTGCCAATATGGCAAATTATCAGCCTTTTTCCTTTTCCTGAACAAAAAAAAAATATATTAACCAACATATTTTAAAATTTTTTAACACACCTACCTGCAGGATTTTTTGACCCTGTTGAAAGTCCATCTATAAATGCTCTTCTTGACGATGTCAAAGTTTCATCCACCCAAGCTTTTGGTGTTGTATGACCAGCATTTACCCAGATCTCGTCTAAATAGTATATTTTACGTTTCTCATTCCTGTATGCCTTTATTGCTACCAAATAATCTCTCCTCCATTGGACAATTTCTGGCCTATCTAGCAGGATACTATTGCGCCCACGTTTTTTATACGTAAATTTTAAATGTTTCAAAAGTTTATATAAGGTTGACCTTGAAACATTCGGTAAATCGGGATTTATCGTTAACCACCCTGAGAACCTTACCTAAAGTCGGTATTTCGTTCCTAAAAAAAAATCGTGAACTTTCCTCCGTATTGCTTGTTTTTCAATTTCGCCCAGCGTTTCAATAAGGTTCATGCGATTCTGATTGGTTTTCGGTTTCGAAAACGAATGGGATTGTTTGTATTCTCTGATAACATTGAACACAGATGATCGACATATGCCAACTTTTTTTGCAACACTGAACAATATTTTCTTTGACAGTGACTTGCTGTATCTGTGCTAGACATTTTACTTCTACAGACAATTTAAAAACACACAAGCAGTAATGCACTGTAGCAAAAAATGACGAACAATTAACAAAACTAAACTAAACTAACATCACGTATACGTATATATACAAAAACAAAGAAAATGCAACTATGAAATTAAAAAGCAAAGCAGCGATGAACACGACATTCGTCGTAAAACTGATTGCAACCCTGTACAACGATACGCCGACCGGCGTCGATTGCAGGGGCACGGCATTCTTCATTTTTACGACCAATAAGAAACTGAGCACGTGCTGATCACGCGGTAGCCACTGTTTATGTCGTGTCTATCTTGGAAATAAATATACTATATGAAAAAGAAGACATCTACTAAGGCAACTAGTGCGCCAGCGCGTAGCGTTTCTTCGTCCTTCTGTCTTGCTTATAGTTAGTGCTATTAAGTTTTATCTTAAGTAATTCTATTAATTAACCTATACTAATCAATTTTTTTTTAAATATAAAATTATAAAATCAACGAGAACTAAACTGTAAGAAGTATAAATAAAATAACTACAAATTACTATTAGATTAGAAAATACTATTAGATTTTTTTGGTATTTCAGCTACTATCTGTTTTATTTGTCTAGTTTCGTACACCTCTTTGTTAAGCAATCTTATTTTTTGAGGGTACTTTGAAACATAGCATAAGAATCTGGTCGCATAAAGTTGGTTTAGCCTAAGAACACTAAACTCTTGAAATAATAAATCTGTTGCGTACATGCGGTTTTTATATAAAATGGTTTTTATACACCATTTCTGTGCTTTTTCCACGCTACTTAATGCAGTTTCATAACTGCTTCCCCATGCTATTATTTCATATTGAAGAATAGACTCAAATAAGACTTACTCATATAAGACCTTAATTTCTGTAAAATAAATATGATTTTCTGTACTTTGGTACTTATATTTTCTGCGTGATATTTGAAATGCATTTGGCTATCCAAAATTATACCAAGGTATTTTATTTTCTAGACCATTTCAACGTTATTAACGCATTTGCATGGTAGTGTTTTTGTACAATCATCTTCGTGTATTATTATTAAGTTTCCCAACTGTGGTTTTGATCGAGAATCTATGTGGAATGGTAGGACTTCTGTTTTTTGTCAGTTAAGACTTAAGACATTTAGGTCTAGCCAATTTTTAACCCATTTTAAGGTCTTTTTGCATTTAATCTTTATTTCTTCCAAAGTGTTACCATTTATAAGACACATTATCGTCTGCAAAAGAGACAATTTCAAAATCCTCCTGATGATAGAGAAAATCATTCAAGTACAGAATGAACAGCACCGGACCTAAAATAGTTCCTTGGGGGTTCCATATTCCACAATTTTGGGAGCTTTCACTAGTACCAATAGTAACTCTTTGGATACGACCTTTAAGGTAACTCTTTAACAGCTGTAATACTACTCCTCGAAAACCGTACACTTCCATCCTAAAGAGTAATAAATTCAGATGGACGGTATCAAATGCTTTCCGCAGATCGAGAAAAATGCCTGTAGATGGTCTTGGTGCGTTTAAATTTGAGTAAATTGTTGTTGTGACATGCGTGAGCGCCTCTTCAATTCCAAGTAAACTTTTGTTTTAATTTATAAAGTCTACCATTCTTGACTTAAGAAATTTCTGAAAATGCTGAAATTAGGGAAATTGGGCGATAGTTTGTGCAACTACTTTTATCTCCGCTTTTAAAAATTGGTTTTACATTACAAACTTTAAACAACAACAGAGGTAAAAAATATGTAATAACGGATGTTTTTTTATTAATAAAGGGGTCATGCTGTCAAATCCTGCGGCTATATTAGTATTTAAGCTAAATATATTGCTTTTTAATTCAGTTTTATCTATGGGTTTTAGAAAAGCAGAATTTTGTATGCTCTATTTTGCATTAAAATTTTGTAAGTAGGTTTTCTGTTCTGGAATTTTTATTTTTTCTGGCAAAGATTTTCCCACGTTGACAAAAAATTCATTAAAATATTCACATTTGGCTTGATTATTTATTAGAATGTTCCCACTGCTATTTTTTATTTCTCTTATTTGATTTTCATTCTTTTCTATATTTAGTGCATTTCTTATCATTTTCTAAAATGGTACAAGGGTTGTTTATTTTCAGTTATCAATCAGATAAAGTAACAATTTTTAATGATACATATAACTAAAATACATTTTTATTGCTCATCTCAAATTTATAAGTGGTGGCGTTAGTATCGCAACGCGGATTTCTTTCTTGATTTATAGGAGTTTGCTCTCCTTGCTTCCATCGTCCATGGGTTTCTGACTTGACGTTTGTCTGCTTTGGATGTAGAGGGGAAATCTTTAACTTGTCAGAATCGGTATTGATTTTTATTTTCAACCTTGCCACTGACTTGATTCAATCAATCAAACTGCCATTTGTTTCTTAGAACCTTTTTTCACTTGTAAAGCCATGATTTGGTAATTCTCTAACAGGATACTTAGGATTTAATAGGAACCTTAGCAAGGGTTTTTTTCTTTTGTCAAACTTAGTTAAATAATAAAATAGTAAATCATTGTTTGGCAAGGAATTACATGTTTTAATCGCATTATAAGTAAAAATCTGTTTGTATGTTCTTGTATTATGTCGAGGAATTTAATTTTATATCATGGCTGTTCAAATTGGTTTTAATTTTATTTTTTAAAGATTTAGATATGAATTTTAAATTAGTAATTAAACCATGCATAAAAACACCCAAATGTTAAGTTTTACGGTTAGACATATTTAACCAGTTCAACTCTTTAATTTTATGTGATACGTGATCTAATTTTCTTAAATTAAAAATTAGACGAATCCATGTATTCTGCACCTTTTGAATACGATATTGTTCCGCTTGACGGAGACAAGGGCCGTGAATAAAATCAGCTTAATTAAAGTGGGAAAGTACAAGAGTTTCATATAACATTGCTATTAACTTGGTACTTAAAAGGTTTCTGTTGGAATACAGTTGTTTAAGCGTTAATCATAAGTATTCTTCCCACATTGTCAAAAATTTTTGAGCGAATTCTTTATAACCAAATATTCACTTATTTTACTGTTATCAAAATCCTGCTTGATAATCAATGTGGCTTTCGAAAGAATTTTAGTACAGTATCTACTTTATCATCTGTGCTTGATTATACAGTGCTTTCATTTCAAAACGATCCACCCTTAATAACTTTCTTAAAAAAAAAAAAAAAAAAAAAAAAAAAAAAAAAAAAACACGTTAAATTAGATATACAGGGGGACGTTTAATTATGCATTTACTGAAGTTCTGTTAATCACCTCCTCACCTCCAGCTAACCTCACTTTAATATGTCAAATGGCAACCCCCATCATGTGATACATCATAGTAAGGAAATAATGAATATTTTATTTACGCCAAACTTTGGTATGTCAAATGGCTACCCCATGGTGTGATACATTATTTTAAAGGGCATTCATTATGCTATCAATGGTTGTAAAAAAAAGAAAAATTGATTGACCAAGAAGCAATTAAAGTGTAAATCGGTAGGGTAGAGAAACAAATTTAATTAGTTTAATAAATTTATTTTATTAAATGTTCAAAATGCGTGCCGTTATTAGCAGAACAATAAAAAAGCCTATTTTCAAACTCCTTACGAACATTGGCAAGGGTCTGCCCGCTAATTTCTCTGCATTCTTGAAATATTCTGTTTTTAAATTCTCAATACTCTCAGGTGGGGTTTTATAAACTTTGCTTTTTAAGTAGCCCCAAAGAAAAAAGTCTAGTGGGGTTCAAAAAGTCTAGTGGGGCGCAGGCCATTCGATTGCACCACGTCTGCGAATCCACTTTTCTCGAAAATTTTCATCAAGCCACTCTCGAACTACCAAAGTGTAAGCTCCATCCTGCTGAAAATGTATATTATTTTCATTCAATAATATAGCATTATGTTGAGCTACTTGATTTTCCATAGATTGGATGATGGAAGGGTATATTGCATTTTCTAAAAGGTTTAAATAAATTTCGCCAGTCAAATTTTCTTCCAAAAAACTGGTCCGATTATTTCATTCCCATAAATTCCTGCCCAAACATTAATTTTTTGGGGATATTGGGTATGGCCTTCCCGAAAAACATGCGGATTTTCATTATCCCAGTATCTACAGTTATGTCTGCTCACTAGGCCATTTAAAAAAAAGGTCGATTCGTCACTGAAGCAAATGTTCTTCAATAAACGGGGATCGTCGTCAATTCGCTGGCACATCACTTCACAAAATTGAATTCTCCTATCAAAATCATCTTCTCCAAGTTCATGAAGAATATGAATTTTATAAGGAAAGAACTTATTTTTTTTTTAAACTTTATGTACGGAACCAGTGGAAATATTTGTTAGTTTTGCGGCCTTTGGTATAGACAAAGTTGGATCCATAGCAAATTGTCCTAGTACTTCAACTTGGCATGCTTCATCGACAACTCTATTTTCATATTTTTTCTTATTGCAAATCGATCCCGTCTCGTCAAATTTTCGCATCAATTCTAATACGTATTTATGGCTGACGTTTTTATCTTGATACCTTTCATTAAATGCTCTCGCGGTTCTGCGAGCACACCGATCTTGAGCTCCATAAAGGAAAATTATTTCTATTCTTTCGGCTAGCGTATACACCATTTTATTAACTCACTGTTTTAACTAAAATTGAAAAATTGCACGCGTCAAACTGACAGTTTTAACAATAATAAATCGCCTGCTTTTTAAACGCCTTAAAAATGTAAGGTATTGCAGTGTTTTTTTTGTAGATTTCGCAAAAAATATAACTGAAATAAATACACATACAAAGTTATAAGACTGCAAAGATTTTTGCAAAAAATTTGAAGACACTCTTTTTTCTCGCAAATAACGGTACACATTCTTTACTTAAAAAAATAAATAATTTGCTTGAACTAAATGTACTCTTTGTTACCACACATTTTAACTTCTAAATTGCTTGTATTTTTTTTTGATGATCTATTATTAAAAATGTAGGAATTTTAAAATGATGTAGGTATCACATTAAAAGTATTCATTTAAAATACCAAAGTTTGGCGTAAATAAAATATTCATTATTTCTAGACATTTTCGCTAACTATTTGCTTACACATTTACCGATTTCAGATTAGAATTTTACGCTGCTTACTATGATGTATCACACGATGGGGGTTCCCATTTGACATATTAAAGTGAGGTTAGCTGGAGGTGAGGAGGTGATTGACAGAACTTCAGTAAATGCATAATTAAACGTCCCCCTGTATATCTAATTTAACGTGTTTTTTTTTTTTTTTTTTTTTTTTTTTTTTTTTTTTTTTTAAGAAAGTTATTAAGGGTGGATCGTTTTGAAATGAAAGCACTATATACTAAGGGCCTGCGATGAAGGCTACATAAATATTTTGGTACTTCTAGACTTCTCCAAGGTCTTGGATACTCTGGATCACCGTCTCCTATTAGCTAAGCATAAATATTATGGGTTCGACGCGGAACTGTTTGAATTGAAATTGAACTTTGTTCAATTAATTCATTCATTTATAAGCAAACGGTCGCAAAAGGTGGTCTATAACAATTTCACGTCGGATGCGTTGGATATTCTGTCGAGTGTGCCACAAGGAGCTATTTTGTTACTTCTTCTATTTTGCATGCATGTTACTAGTGTTTCTTTGTATTCACCCTATTAATTTGACGCTAGTCGTCAATGGCAAAAGACTTGAGCTGTCATTCACCTTAGGAAAACGACTTAAAACTTTTTTGTTTTAATCTTTTCAGCTCTTTTGTTTAACTGCATAAACTTAGACTTTTACCCATTAATAGGTTGAAAATTTCGTATTACTTCTACAGATTCTTGTAAATTAGGATAGGAACTTCTTTTGGGATTATTAAATAAAATGGGTTATTGTTGGGAACTGTTGCCTCTTCTTGCCATAGCATAGTCCAAATTGTCTCTACAGGAATTAAAATATTCAAGTTCAGAAGTTTTCTTAGTTTCAACAAAACTAAGTGGCGCCTATTTATTTTTTTTTATTATACAGATTGTGACTTATATTAAATCCTTACTTACGACGGCTTAGCCTTCAATAATTCTGAGCTACAGTCTGCAATACTTAGGTACAATTTAAAATTGTACGATAATACATTGTAATGTAACTCAAAATTTTCAAGTGGAATTTCCACTTTTTTTACATCGTTGAGGTCCGTTAAATATTCAGCCAATATTGGGGATATTAATTGTAAAATACGCGTTTTTAATTAGCTTCTTGTTCATAAACATTCACTATAAAAGCAAATTTCTTTTGCAGAAACGATAAAAGAAGGCGAACTAATCTCGGGTACAGTAATAGGACACGATTACGAAAAGCAATATGTAGATGTGTGTCTAAAATCGGACGTAGCCAGTAGAATAAACCAAATACAAGATGGTCAATTAAATGGGACGATTGCATCTTGCTTGACCGAAAAGCTTTTACAAAAAGACGATTATATTATTTCTTTATTGAAACATCCGGACGGGAATAAACAGCTGATATATTTACCTATAAAGTTACACGAAAATGATTTGAAAGGCAGTCTTTCTTATTATGATAATAAGAAATTTAAAGTGTGTGTTTGCGGGTAAGGTTTTTATTAGATGTTTTTTACTGATTAAGAACGATTATGTTTTTCAGTAAGATGAAGCGATTTCTTATTGGTTTGAGCAAAAAGCTTTTTTTGCATTTGGACAAATCTTGCAATAAACATAAACAAGTTATTGCGCAAGGAGAGGAACAGACACTTACGAAAATATCTAAAAAAGAAAAACCTAGAAGACCAGATAGGAAACGCAAGGTAGAACAAATAGAAGAAGTTGCTGAAGTCCCTGTTAGCAGTGAGCGAGATAGCGGCATAGAAAATAGTGAAACCGACGAAGATCATATGGTTGATGTTGAGTGTGATATTACGGAGGAAACTATACCGGGAAAAACTGAGGATTCGCCGAAGACTTGCGTCAAGGAAAAGTCTGGGAATATTAGTTTACCGGGTATATCAATGTTCTTTAATCCAGAAAAAAATGTGGAGGAGGAGGAATCGTCTTCCGATGAAGAAACAACTGTAAGTATACAGATAAAACTTTTAATCTAAGATAATAAAATTAAAAAAAAATAATTTAGACATTTTCTTACTTATTTATACTTGTCAAGACTGTTTTACCAGTTTATAGGAAGCAATCATAAAAATACAAAACAAATACAGGGTGTAAATAAATAGATGCGAAAAAATTCAGGGGCTGATTTTTGGGTAAATTTTAAGAAAATTTTCTTATATGAACGTATGTCCTTAAAGGCATAACTTTTGAAATAAGGGTGGTAAAGATTGAAGAAAAATATATGTTTCTTTATAATACCTGAAAAAACCCCTGTAGATATTTTAATAAAATTTGGTATACATTTTCTATGTATCAAAAGGCCATTTCTGAGGATCACTATTTTTTTTATTTGTACCAGTTACGTTCGTTTAAGGTTTAAACTAAAAATTTTTGATGAAAAATATGGTACACACGCTTTTCATCTACGTACATCACTTTTTTTTATTTTTTTTTATTTTTGAGGAAATTTGATATCTTGACTTTCTTTTGTCTGTTTATTTTTAATGTTTAGATGTGATTCTATTTTTTTTAAACCAAATGAAAGGAAAAGAAATTAAATAATTATAAAAAATTTTGAAAATGACTACCCTCTGCCATTATGCAAGAGTCTATACGTCGCCGCATTTGTTGACGAATCCGATAAAAATTCCAGAAGAATTTTGAATTAATGATTCGATTTCTCAAGTCATCAATATCCAGTACCGGAATCCTGTACACCAAAGTTTTTAAATGACCCCATGTGGTAAAATCTAGTGGATTCATATCTGGTGATCGAGGTGGCCAATACTGAGGACCGCCTCAGCCTATTCAACGATTTGGATATGTTTCGTCTTAATAACGGCGTGCTAATAAACTAAAATTTGTTAATGCAATGTGCTAATAATTAAAACCCAGCGGGCATAAACCACATTACTCTTCTAACATCTAAGGGTACCGCCTCACGAAGTCCTGGAAGTACGTCTTGAAGAAAACGAGTGTTTCCCCATTCAATCTCTATAGTAGAAAATGTGGGCCAATAAGATGGTCTCCAATAATGTCAACCCATACATTTAAAGAAAATTGTTGTGCATGGGGATTTTCTTATGCCCAAATATGCTTATTATGGTAGTTAATGATTGCCTCTCTGGAAATATTAGCTTTGTCGGTAAACAGAACCTGCCTTAAAAACTGGGGGTTTTGCTCAATGACTTCTAACATCCAACGAGAAAATTCATGAGGCCTACGAAAATCTCGTAGTAATAGAGCCTGGACTCGTTGTACATGATACGGATATAATAACTGGTCCTTTAAAATAGTCCATACCGTCATATGATTGACATGTAGCTGCAGACCAATTTTTTCTAAAAGTACTGCGTCTTCCAATTCCGATGTTCTAATATCGCGTTGACGACCACAATCACACTTTCTTGGTTGAAAAGTTCCAGTTTCTTATAGTCTTTGATGAAGGCGTGCAAAAAGGGTATGATTCGTTAAGGAGATATTTCAGCGTACATTCTAGATGCTTGCAGTGAATTTCCGTTAGCAAGACCATAAACAAAATGCATATCGGTCATTTCTGCATTTGAATAATTTGCCATTTTGATGAAATGGATCAAAATTGCACAACAAAGTTTCTACTTTAAAGGAGGCAGGAACTGACAATCAACCAACAATCATCAGCAGGCATTTAACAGATTAATACATTATTTAAAAGGTTAAGTAAAAAAACTATAAAGGTTAAGTAAACAGTGGTGTACCATATTTTTCATAAAAAATATTTACTTTAAATCTTGCACGAACGTCACTGATAAAAAAAATCAGTGAGCCTCCAACAATGCCTTTTGATGCATAGAAAATGCACACCAAATATTACTAACATACCTACAAAGGTTTCATAGGTATTGTAAAAAAACATATATTTTTCTTCAATTTTTACCACCCGGCATCTTAAAAGTTAGGACTTTTAGGACATACATTCATATAAAGTTTTTTTCTTAAAATTTACCCAAAAATCAGCCCCTGATTTTTTTGACATCTATTTATTTACAGCATCTATTTAACTCCAGATATTTTCAATATTATTTTGATTTAAATTGTAGTATTTGTTTATATTAGTTTCTACTTAATTGGGGACTGTGGCCTCACCACGAAAATGATAATGCTTTCTTTCATAGTCTAGCTTTTAATTTAATAGCACTGAAGTATTCAAAGTTCGAACTGATATGCAACCTGATCCAATATGAAGAAATAAATATTGGAAGAACGAAACGTAGCCGGAAATGAAAAGAGCATTCATGAAAAAGACAGTTTTTAGATCAGTAACCAGCTATGGACCGCAGGTTCTTATCTTTACGGGTCGAAAATTTAGTTTGGCATTCTTTTATAAGACTGTACTAATTCTTACTCTAATATTTCCTTGTGTTAATAAATAATATGTGGTATAAAAAAAATTGTGATTCTCCGACATATATTTAAAAAATGTAAACAATCTAATTTCGACCACCGTTGTCCCTTGTCGACAATCTTTTTTCCTATCAACTCAAAATTATCCCTAATTATAGATAAAAATGGGACACATTGTATAAAATCGTGGAGTATAAAATTATAGAAATATCACAGACTAAAATTAAAGTCGTACGTTTTTATCAAGTTTTGTAAGCAAGCTAAGCTAAGTTACCATGATAATTAATCGCATACAAAGTACTTTCTATCAATTTTTTCGATAGTTTCTGCTGGTGAAAAAACTTTCACAAGCAGAAAGAGCAGATTAAAATTAAGATAAATCATGACCAAATACAGATCGCTGATGAATGTAAAAGCTTGGGATTAATAGTAGACTCGACCCTTCGACTTTAAAACTATGTATTGTAACGAAGTTACAAGATTTTGTATTTATTTTATAGTAATAAGGGTTAGCCCAGGCAGTATTTTATAACAAAACTTAGATATTTTCGCCCCGTTAACATGTAACCTCTAAATTTATAATTTATATAACAAAAAGGTGCCTTTTAATCTTTACCTGTGAGTCATGAGGGACTTGTAATGGTAAACATATATAAAGAGACCAACTTAAAGAGGTTTCTAGCCTGATAGTACCATAGAAACGTTTGATTTGTTATAGGTTATACCTAGTTATCCGTTGACTATGCTGTAGTCCCTGGCCTTCATTGTTTTCAGTCCTCGTTGTTCTTAGGACAGTAAAGAACTGCAAATACCTAAAACTGAGAGGTTTTTCATCACTATGCTTCAGGTTTTGCGCAAGTTATTTTCATGAATTTTCCTTTGATGCTGTTACAATGTTTACATATCCTTTTATGCAAGTTTTGAGGTTTACCTACCTTGGGAAGCCCTGTTAAATAAAGGAAGGAATGCGTTGTTTTGCAAAATATGATATAAATCATGATTCGGTTTCCGCAGTTTTTCTGTACACATGTGACCAACATTTGTCCCCCTGTTTTCGCCTAGAATTACCCAGTTTTGAGAGCTGAAACTGAAAGTTTGTTTACCGTATAAGGTCATAGCCTATAAATCCCTACCGTTTTCATGACGGAAAACTCTATTTCCATTAAGTTTTTCCAATTGCATTTTTTATCCAAAGAGTGATTCCGAGGATGTTCGTGAGTCGTCGGCATCCAAATTCCTGTCGTGGGTATAAAAAGGCATCAGGTCCAGCAAGCTGACACATTCGTTGCAGTAGGGTCATACCTAGGATTTTCTTTAAGAATTTCAAATACAGTGAAGTTGCTTACATTTAATATGTTAGCAATTTTTCGAGTACTGGTTTTAGGTGTACTACTTTTGTTAAACGGTATTTTGTTTACTGACGAGGCTACTTTTGGAAGACATTGCATATGAAATTTCCATAACAATCACTTATGGGCGGAGGAGAATCCATATTGAATCTTTGAGGCTCATTTTCAGCATGAGTTTTCAGTAAATGTATGGCTTGGATTAATTGACGATCATTTAATCGGCCCATATTTCCTCCCACAACGCCTAACAGGAGAATCTTACCTTTGTTTCCTACAGGAAGAGTTACCTGTATTTTTTGAAGAAATTCCTCTACACCTGAGGCAACACTTATGGTTCATGCATGATGGTGCACCAGCCCATTTTTAGTATCAATGTACGTAATCACTTAGATACAGTATTTCCAAATCCTTGGATAGGTAGGGGATGTACAGAAGATTGGCCTGCTCGATCGCCAGATTTAAATCCTCTAGATTGCATTTAGGAATCTTGTATAACGTCTGAAGGAGCTCATTTTGAACACTTGTTGTAGCTTTGCGCCTATTTAAAATGTTAGTATTCTTATTTTCTATTATTGTTCTGGTTTAATATTGTATTTGATAGTTCCTGATAATGTATTAAAGAAATTAAAAATACGCGTCAAGATGTTTTTTTCCATATAAACGACGCCACATACGAAAAAAAGGTGAGAGAGGTTTTTTGTCACAAAGTGAACGAGGAATTCAAAAATTATTTTTAACTTAAAATACCTCAGTGGCGTACCATTTTTTCTTAACAAAAATTGAGATCATTACACGTATGCGCGCCAATGGTGAACATAAAATTATTAATTGTATACCCAAAAATGCGCGATAACTACCTCTTAAAACCCTCCAAATTTTATTTGCATGTCTCGACCGGTTTCAGAGCAATAAATAAATCGTCAATTTTTAAGAAAAACTGTAACACCGTGTATCTCGGAAATCGAAGCATTTGCGGACATACGTTTATATAGCAAAATGACATTATTTTTCCATGCAGAATCGCCCGCTGAAGTTTGTCGCACTTATTTACTAACACCCTGAAGATAAAAATGGAATACCTTGTATAAAATAGTGGAGTAAAAAATTATAGAAATATCACATACTAATATTACGTAATAAGTCGTACGTTTTTATCAAGTTAGTTTTTTAAGCAAGCTAAGCTAAGTTAGCCTGATGATTAATCGCATACCAAGTACTTTCTAGCAATTTTTTTGATACTAGGGTCCAACAGTGAAAAAAAGGAAAAAACTTTCACCAGCAGAAAGAGCAGAACTCTTAAGACAAGAAGAGGAGCGCGTATTAAAAATTGAAAGAGAACTCACCGATCCAACAAGGACACCTGAAAGCGCCGAACAATTTGACAGGTTGCTTTTGTCAAAACCGGATTCAGCCGAGCTATGGACCAAATATATAGCATTTTATATTGCGGTAAGAGAAATTTTTCCTTCTTCTTTTTATTTATGACTAGCTGAATGCCCACGGCGTTGCTTGCGTGGAATTTGAAAATAAAAGAAAAGTTCTACTGAAGGACTTTTTTGTAAATAACATTTTTTGTTTTGCCTTTTTGTAATATGTAAAAATATCAATTTTCAACGCTATAAGTTTAAAATGAAAGAATTTTCGTAGAAGAAGTTTTAACCCCATTTCATCTCTTCAGGGTGGTTTTCATTAAAATGAAATTAAATTGAAGTATTTTGCAGTTTTTTCTCGAAAAGCAATGAATTTCTGGATAAAAAATTATGTTAAAATCTTAAAGGGTGGTTTCAACCCCTTCCCGATAGAATTTCAACAAATCCCTTCTTAGTGGACATAACCATAGGAATGTTTCTAGGTTTTACCGTTTGGTTTTTTTATATAATATAGTCTTTATACAGTGTGGTGACTTTAACTGGAATAAATTCAGTTAAAACTAATCAAAATTTATCTCGCAAAATTCCTAGGACCCGTCGATTTTTGTTTATTTTTTTTCACATTTCAAGATAGTTTTTGTATTTTTTCACCTACAGGGGGGGTCCAAATTAACCCCAACTTTTTTTTTCAAATGGAAAGCCACTTTTTTTAAACTCTCATTGAAAAGAGCCCTTTTTCTTGATTAAATTGCCCTATTTACTTTTGTGATTATCTAAAGGAGAAATACGAAAAAAAAAATAAAAACCATTAAATTATTAAAAGTTGCGTTTAATGTATAAGATGCTCAAAATGAGCACCATTTACTTGTTGGCAAAGCCCAAGACGATAATAAAATTCGTTTCTGACATTTTCTAACACTTCTGGAGATATTTGTCGGATTTCTTGCCTAATGCGTTCTTTGAGTTCCTCTAGGTTTCCTGGTTTGCTCATATAAATTTGACTTTTCAAATGTCCCCACAGAAAAAATCAAGTGGGGTGAGATCGGGAGAACGTGCCGGCCACTCGATTGCACCCCTTCTACCAATCCATCTGTTTGGAAAATTGTCATCTAAATACTGGCGTACATTACGGGCATAATGTGGGGGAGCGCCATCTTGTTGCATCCAGATTCTTTCATCATACAAATCTGGATCGAACTGACTCGGATATAAGGCACGTAAGACTGGAACTAGTTCATGTTCAAGAAATTCTAGATATCTTTCCCCAGTTAAAGTATCATTGAAGAATATGGGCCCTATAACTTGCCTGCCAATTATGCCAGCCAAAACATTAGTTTTCTGGGGATATTGTGTATTAGTTTCCCTTACCCAGTGTGGGTTCTCGACCAGTAGCGACAGTTCTGCTTATTAACATGGCCATTTAGGGTGAATGTAGCCTCATCAGAAAAAAGGATCCACTCCGAAGATATGCGATTTTCGTCAATGGCGTTCATCATTAATTCACAGAACTGAACTCTGCGATCTGGATTGTCTTCCAATAACTCTTGAACGGGTTGCATTTTATAATGTCGTTTGTTTGCACTTTTTGGAATTTTTAGCACAGATTTATGATGAAGAGAGTTTTCGCGAGCTACTCTTCTGGCTGCCGTTCCGGACTTTCTTCCATCGCTAACTATACATTTAATTGGGTGTTTTCATCGATTTTAGAAGACCTTTGTCTTGAAACATCCCTCACGTGCCCAACTTCTCGAAATCTGCTTTCGATTTTACTAACCGTACCTTGGTTAATAGGTGGCAAATCTGGATATTTCTGCCTGAATAAGTGGACAACCTCTAGCTGAGTCATTAATATTTCAATTTTGTGGGATTCGGATGAATAAGGCATTTTTTCAATATAAGATAACTTATTTAACAACTGGTTGAAATTCACTTTAACAGTGACACTACAACAATATCAGGAAATGTCTCGATACCAATAAAATAAACAAACACGCCAAAAATTTACCAACACAAAATATTTCGAGACTTTTAATAATTTAATGGTTTTTTTTTCCTATTTCTCCTTTAGATAATCACAAAAGTAAATAGGGCAATTTAATCAGGAAAAAGAGCTCTTTTCAATGAAAGTTTAAAAAAAGTGGCTTTCCATTTGAAAAAAAAAAGTTTGGGTTAATTTGGACCCCCCCTGTAGGTGAAAAAGTACTTAATAATCTTGAAATGTGAAAAAAATAAACAAAAATCGACGGGTCTCAGGAATTTTGCGAGATAAAATTTGATTAGTTTTAACTGAATTTATTCCACTTAAAGTCACCACACTGTATAGTATATATAATATAGTTATATTATATAATATAATATATAATAAATATAGTTTTTTATATAAGTCTCCCATTTTTTTGTTTCCAGGCCACAGAAATTGATAAAGCGAGAGCGGTTGCCAGACGAGCTTTAACTACAATAAACATGACCCTAACGGACGAGAAATTTAAAATATGGATAGTTTTATTGAATTTGGAAAATATGTTCGGTACAAAGGAATCCTTCGATAGCGTGCTTGATGAGGCTTTGAAATTTAACGATTCATTACAAGTCTATTTGAAGGTCATTCAGATGCTTGCAGAAAGCGCGAAATATAACGAAATGGAAGAAAAAATCATTAAGGCGCGTGCCAAACATCGGCAAGACCCCACCATGTGGTTGGAAATAGGGAAAACGTATTATTTGATAGGGAAGTTCAATGAGGCGAGAAACTGTAAGGATCGGGCGCTTAAATCTATAACAGATAAAAAATCTCGTAAGTAGAAATTATTATTTTTTATATTTATATTCCAGCAAAGAAAAATAACTCAACGTCAATAAAGTTTAGTAGATAAATGTTCTTGGGTTTCTATTGCTTGTTAATAATAATAAAATCTTTTATTGACACAGGGTGGCAAAAGTAAACAATCCCCATAGCGGTTGTTTTAATAGTTTCCAATTTAGAAAATATAAATAGAATATGAAAGTAACATAGCTACTTTCATTAAAATATTTTTTTATTAAGTTTAAAGTATGCAAAAAACCAAAAATCTTCGTCACAAGTCTCGTGTGTGAAACACATTTAAAAAGGTGACACGTATTTCGCCGACTTACAAGGCACCTTCAGACCTAAATAGAAATACAGTTTTAACCTAAGCAAAGTTTACTGAATAAAATACAAGTTGCTTCACTCGGCGAAAAACCTTTTATATTTCGATCTCAAAAGCAGGCCGCCGAGCTCCTCGCCGACTGGGAACTAGCAAAAAATGTAAAGGGAAATTCTGGTAAAAAATAGCTATTATTTTACGAGTTTCGTCTATTTCGAACTGTAGGGGAAGACGAAGCACGATTTTATAATAACTTTATTATCTGGCATAAAATTATTATTTAATGTACCTACTTGGGAAAAATATGTAAATTGATAATACTATAAATTATTTGTTTTTATAGCCACCAAACTAAATAAATTTTACATAATCAAAGTTTACGTAATTCAAAAACTAAATGGTTACTTTTTTTTGTTAATAATTAGGTACTTAGGTATCTTATTAAAGGTTGTTTTGGTACAACTGGTTTCATTAGGATTTATTTTTAAATCAAAGTCAAAAGTTTGTGTGAAAAAATGCATATATTACTGTTACTAAACTTAACAATTAAAGATAGACATAACTAATAAGTAATGACATGTTTGAATTTTAAATGATTGATTACTACACTTTTTGACGTTTTTATTATTTTGTCAGACTAATAATAGCATTACCAAAGACATTATAAGTAATAAACGTAATGTTTCATTTATAACCAGCCCAAAAATTTGGTGAATAAATTTGACTTCTAAAAATTGATTTTTTAGTTTATTTCCAACATTGGTTTGATGAGCTAGTTCTTCGAATTTACTAGTAAATATGTTCTGCAGCGCAATAACATAATCAGTCGTATTCTTAAATGGGACTACTAATCCAAAATTAGTTTCACTGTATGATTTAAAATGACAAAATTTAGTTTCGTCTTCACCTAACGTATTGGAATTCCTAAAGCTTATACATACATCGCAAGAATGTTTTTATAAACATTTCCTTAAAAAATATCCTGTAACATAAACTAAAAATAAACTAAAAAACATAAACTAACTCTTTTCTTAATTGAATTTTTATTGGAGTCATTGCCGAAATCTTCATTGACGTTTGACAGAACTTATCTTGAAAGTAAAATTTATTTTAGATATACGATACCTGTTTTAATACAACATTAAAATTTAACTCAAAACAAGATCAAAATAATTTAAAAAAAATTAAGGTAATGTTTTTTGGAATTTATTGAACTTTACCCAAACTGAAATAATAAAATCTAACAAAAAATAAAGATTTTTTTACTCAGGAGCTAAAAAACTATTATAGGGATAGCGTCGTATTTATTATTAAATTACTAGGTTTTTCTTAATTTTTATTGTACTTTAAGTAAAACATTTGAGTATAGTGCAAGTGTAATTGTTTTGCATATTATAAAAAAGTTCACAGTGCCGATTCTTTCAGTTACCTGTATTATTACATACATCCGTCTGGACAGAAACATTAACCTGCATCGGAGTGTCAGTTTGCACGGAAGCGTCACTGAATTCCTTCCTTAATGTGTGACTTGCAATGATGTTAGAATTATCTGTGTCTGGAAAAATAGTACGTAAATTTGTAAATAATTGTGATTTCCCTATACACCAAAAAATTGCAAATATTAAAAGGTACCTTCTATAATACATATTGCCATTATAAGTGCAGAAATACATAAAACATAAAACATACTTGTCGATGCTCTGGTCAGGAACAATGTAGGAATTGCGTCGGGTCTAAAACGTTTATTTGAAGGGGACATAAAACTGCTCTCCGCAAAATGCAAGCTACAGATATTAACCCTTTTATAACATTGTTCCGGAGTAAGATCGGCATATCTATGTTCGCCAGTAAATCCCAAAATACCTTTCCAGAGTTGGCACCTATAATCCAGTTTTTATATTAATTAAAAAAAAATAAACAGGAACCAGATCATAAAGTAACTAGGAATGCAATCATGAATTTAATAAACAACTAATTCCAATGTACTTACCTATTTTCATTTTTCGGACATTAAAACTACTCTTCGGACTAAAAAACATTAAACTACTTCCACGCTTTGTAAAACAAACGTCTACCGAACAATAAGTCGACATTTTAATATAATAGATTATAATAATTTGCCAGTCCACTGAGTCCACCCGGTAAAACGCTCGCACATCAAAACGATTTAAACTCTACTCACTGTGTAACCCAACAGATTCGATTGTTGGAGCGTCGCCCGGCAAATGAAGTGAGGGGCGGTGAATAGGTAATTCGGCGCGTGGAGTGGCGCCCAGTGACGCAACTTGTATTTTATTGAGTAAACTTTGACCTAAGTAAGTTAAAAAGTGTAAAAAAAAACAAGAATTATCTATCTAAAACAGCCACTAACACAACCTGGCAAAAATTCAAGACGTGCACATTATTACACACAACAATAGATAATAAATGAAGCAAACGAGCAATTGAGACATTTAAATCCTTAAAAAAACTCGATCAACTGTTTAATCTCTAAGAAATAAGAGGCATCTAAAGCTCTTAATTGTTTTAAATGATTGGTTTAAATGGTAGGAAAGTTTATATTTATTTAAGAATTTATAATATAGTTTGTTGATAGTGCTCAAAACGAGACCGTTGTTAACAGCTATCTGTCCGATTAAGTATTTAACTCTTTAAAGCGCACTATAGGAAGGTTAAGGCAGAGATTTGAAGAGATTGGTCATATAAGGAAAAGACATACTGGTCCAACAAAGCAACAGAAGCTATACGTGATAGATTTATTCATCTTTAGGCATTACGAAATCCCAATATTACTGCCAACCAGCTAAGAAGAGAGCTTCAAGATGTTCATGGTGTTAGTGTCACTGCTCAAACAATAAGAAATTGGTTAGATAAAAACTATTTTTACACCGACGCCATATTCAACTTCAGGCATTTCGAAACCCCAATATTACTGCCAACCAGCTAAGAAGAGAGGTTCAATATGTTCATGGCGTTAGTGTCACTGCTTAAACAATACGAAATTGGTTAGATATAATTTACTTACAATGCGATTAAAACATGTAACTCCTTGCCAAACAATGATTTACTACTTCATAATTTAACCAAGTTTAAGTCGGGATTTAGGTTGTATTTATTTAGAGAACAGTTGAGCTCCTATTTTTTAACTCACTAGTATCGTGTGCTCCAGAGGTAGCGTGATGGTTGTATGATTGTGAGTTTTATATCTCCCCAGTGTTGGGTATAAAGAAGGGTATAATTATTTTTTTGGTGGGAACAATTATTTCTTTATAATATTTCATCTTTGTATTATTTTTCTGATTATTATTGTGTATGATTACCGAAATGTATTTATTATTTATTAGGGTTAAGTTTGAGTAGCCTTAGGCTAGACTTCGCCTTTTTTTATTTGTAATATTTGTCAATCTGTTGTTTTTTTTTTGAATAAAAGACGATTATTATTATTATTATTATAATATTAAAATTAATGTAACTTATGGGACGGTAGAAAAAAGTTTATTTATTAAAATGTCACAAAATAAAAATAATTTTTCGTTTTTTAGAAATGAACATCATCGTACGGTTTGCTATAATGGAGTTCAAGCACGGCGAACCTGAACAAGGCTGTGCGATTTTCGAAACAATTTTAACATCGGATCCGAAAAAAGTGAATATTTGGGTGACGTACGTCGATCAACTGGTGAAAAAGGATCGCATAGATGAAGCGCGCCAGGTTCTAGAGAGAGCAGCTTCTCACAAATTGCCTCTGAAGTGCATGAAGTCGCTTTTGCTCAAATTTAAAAAATTCGAAGAGGAATTTGGAACACCGGAAACGGTCGAAGCGGTTAAACAAAGAGCTCAAGATTATGTTAACAAAGTGGGAAAGTAGATTATTAAATGATATCTGTTTTAACTGACCAGTGGTATTTTATTTAAAAGTTAATTAGGATATTATTGGAGCGGTTATTTTTATACGACATAATAAAACTAATTATATATTTTCTTCATGTTAATATCTTGTTGATACTCTAATAGTACGGGAGCGGGCAACATGTTTTTGGGACAATTTTAGTATGGATGAAATTTTCATATTACGCTTTTGTTTTGCTTTTGTCGAGTTTGCACCAATGCAAAGTGATATAATAAAATTTTTAAGGTGACTTATTTCATTATAAATACCTTCTGCATAGGTATAATTTATACCTTCAAATTTTAAAAAATTAAATTTTTGCATCCATATCTGTCGGCATAGTCAGTCTTGTATGCAGTCTACCATGCTTACTGAAATGGTTCTGGTGACTCATTTGATTGTAAATATGTTTTTGCATAGGTATAGTTTATACCTTTAAATAGCCGAAAATGTAGGTGTCTCATGTATACAGGGAGGATGTCCCAAAAATCAACGATAAGCCGAAAAGGGGTAATAGACCAGGTGCTCAAAGATTCACAAAAATAATTAAAAAAAATTCTTTCTTGAGTGCTTTTAAAATTATATGCATTCATAGTAAATCGAAAAAATTGACACTGCCTGTTGATCTTTTTCGTACTGTGGTTACAAATTTTTGAATTTCTTGACAATTTTTTTTTAAATGTAACTCTTAATAACCTCTGAATAGCGCAAAATAGGCCAGAGATAATCCTAGCAGAGAATATGGGCAACAATAAGGCTGCAAGAAGAGCTATCCAACTTGCAACCCAGGGAGCCAGCAACAGCCTGGTAGGCCCTGAACCAACATGTTATGTCAGCGATAAGACCTGGAAGAGGGAAATCGGCAACTGGCTAACAAACCAGAACAAATTCTACTGGGAGCAGCTGCCAAAGATGGAACAATCCAAACAAGTTATAGGCAGCCCACCCTTCAAGAAGGGTGAGAACATACTGGGCCTCTCCAGACAACAACTCCGAAAGGTCGCAGGGCTACTTACAGGCCATGCACCCAGCAGGAAACACCTGCATACGCTAGGGAAATCAGTTACCTCGCTATGTAGGGGATGCAATGAGGAGGACGAAACAACTCTTCACATACTGTGCTTCTGTGAAGCATTTAATCAAACCAGGGCAACATTCCTGGGGGAACAGAAACCCGCACCAGAGGGTATAAGAAATCTACCACTGGGAACAATCCTGGACTTCCTTGAAGCTACAGAATTGAACCTGTGGGACTAAACATATGGGACACAATAGGACTGATTCTTAGCAGACCGCAGTGTAGGGAGCCACAAGGCACCACCCAGCGGTGGAGTTTTAGTGGGTATAGAACGAGACAAACTCGACACTGAGTCCCACACTACTGGGGGCGGCGCCGCGTAACCAGTGTTCATAAAGAATTTCTCCACCGACCCAAAAAAAAAAAAAAAAAAAAAAAAAACCTCTGAATAACCCTTCAATAAATTACAAAACTAAATCAAAATACAACTGTTTACATTTTTAAGAAATTATCAGATTTTTGCTCAACTTGTGTTATGCCTTTTGACCAAAAATTTCCCAACATTAACTAACTGTTCTGGAAAAGAAAATTACTTCACTGTTCGGCAGGTGATTTCAAAAGTTGGCGTATCTAATCTAGATTTCAAAATGGTAAGATACTTGCTAGATTATTGGTTCAATAGGGGTGTATTTTTTTTAGTACATAGTCAAATGTACGCCGCTACTCTAAGCTAAGTTAATAATTGTAGAGTCAAAATAAATGAAATAAAACTTTACTTCAGTCGCAACTAATGTTCAAATTGTCTGTCTCCATTCTTGCAAAAATCTGATAATTTCTCAAAAATATGAACAGTTGTGTATGAATTTAGTTTTGTAATTTATCTGTATTCAGGCTTACACTTTCGTTCACTTTTACCAGAGACTTTGTTACTCCTAGGTGTCCTCCACACACACCAGCATCGATTTTCTCTAGCAACTCCGACATTCGACATTTAGGCACATCGATTGGTTTTCTTTCCCCTTTTTCTGTCGTCGTGAACTATTTTCCGCCTCAAGAATCCATCTTCCAAAATTAGGAAGTTCCATTGTGCCCAATATGTCATGAGGTTGGGATAATACTTGGCAACTTCTTCCCGAGTTGGCTTCTTCCCTTTCTTTATCTAGGTTAGGACTTCCTGGATATTGGCATCTTCCTCTTGAGCTCTTATAATATCCCCATTTTGCCAAGGATTATCGACGATTGTGGTTCTTAATAACTATCTTAATAATCTAACTTAATCTTAATAACTAACTAAGCATCTTTCTCCTCTGTCTGCTGACAATTGTTTGCAGTCCTCTAGACAAGGTCTTCTTGATACGCCGTCCGCATTTCCGCAGATTCTCCCTGCTTGGTGTTTCGTGTCCAAGTCAAACTCCTGTAGCCTCTCTATCCATATTGCCACTTGATCTTCCGGATTTTTAAACTGAAAGAGCTATTTTGCTCGCAAGTTGCATGGTCAGTTCGCTGCAGGAATTGTATCCCACAGAGATATTGAAGATGTGCTCCATCACTTTGACAACAGCTAGCAACTCTCGGCGGGTGACGCAATAGTTACGCTCTGGCTTAGACAGCGTCTTACTGAAATAGTCAATGACTTTTCTTCTTGACGATCCTGGATTTGGGACAGCAGGGCTGCTATGCCCATATTGCTAGCGTCGCTTTAGTACAAATACAAATGCAAAGTACAAATGCAAAGTGCAAAGTACAGTCGCAAAGTACAAATGTGTTTTTAGGTAAGGAATAGATGCGCTTTTCACTTGTCATCGAAGGCTTCCTAGAGTCTTTGGACTATTGAAACTTCCGTTCGTCTTCTGTCAGCCTGGTCAATAGTTTTGTGATGTTGGCCAATCCCTCTATTTACTACCTCTCCGTCGGTAGTAAATGCATAATCTCAAGAAACTGCGTAGCTCATGTTTACCTTTGGGAATTGGCCAATCTTTGACAGTCTGGACCTTTGGCTTGTCAAACGTAACTCCTTGACTGGAAATAACGTGACCCACACAGCCTTTTGAAACAGATAACATTTCTAGATTTTTCATGTTATCCTCGAACGATTTTCCTACCACAATAAAGTTATATTTACGTAAACTTTTTCGAAAGTAAATAGAATTAGCGATATGAATAAAGCTTACCTTTTTTTGTGCATTTTTTATAAATATTTATATAAAAAAATATAATATCACAGCTTGCTATTTCCTTGATTAAAATGTACCTTTTGTTTAAATACTCATTTAATAACATACAACAAAAATTGTCCAATACTAAAAAAGTTTTATGAACTTCAAGCTAGGATTCTTTTCACGTATTTTTGTTTCATACTCGGGAGGTTTCACATATTTCTTCGGACTCCCTGCCCTTTACTACCCTTGAGCGTTAAATGAAACATAACAATCTGTGCAAGAGGCTAATATTATGCTGTAATGTTTTGAAAGACTTGGCAACGCCTATCCTGCAGATTTTTGGATAAAATGGAATATTTATATTTTATTTTTAAACCTGAACGTTAATAAATGATGCTTGATAGGTATTGCTTCGAATAGAGATAAGTCTGTTTATATTTTTTCCATGTCATATGTCAATTATGAAAGCAAAAAATGTTAATCGAAATTTGAAATTCTTTAATGGAATTTTGTGAAGGCCTTAACATAAAATGTATTAGCATATTAATACTTCTTTTTTTCTATCTAGGAAATTGCTACTTATCAGGTTGCGTCTATAGAATCTGATAAAGCTTCTGATGTATCGATCTAATCAACAATAATAAATTAAACATTCTTCTGACCAGTTATATTCAAGTAGAATTGAAAAAAACCTGAAGAAACATCCTCTAAAAAATGATTTAAACAAGTATTTCATCATTCATGATTTGAATAAGTATTTCAGGGATGTAAGAGGTAAAGTTAAAAACAGGTACAAGCACTAATGATAACCTCACCTGCTCCAGTGGTAACTATTATCTTTGACTGAATAAGAGATACACCTCCAGCTTGTCAACGGCTACGGGCGGATGAACAAGCAGGGCACACTTTTGTTGTGAAATCAAGAAATTGGCCTCAAAGACGAAGGAATCACAACGATATAAGGATACCGAAGGCAACGGAAAACCACGGTATTAAAGATCGTTATTAGTATTTCCAGGAAATCTTTTGTTCATTCTTTTCATCATGACAGAAAACACGAGAAAAAAGGTCCTTAGTCCCGGGCAGATGTTGAAAATGATGTGAAGAAAATTGGACTACAAACGAATTTAAAGAAGCTGAAAATCTTCACAGACTCCATAACAGCTTTAGTTTCCATAAAAAACTAAGACATAAACCAATAACACCATAGCAATAAACCAATAACACCAATAACACTAGGCAAGGCACTAACTGAAATAAACCAATAACAATATTTACAAATGATCAAGAAAGACTTATTGTAAATCAGGAAGAAATTAAGCTTTTTTTACGATGACCAAGAAGACAACGTGGAGACCTTCCATAATGAAATGAAGCGGTCCAACGATCATTAGTCCGAAGTGGAGCAAGCTGAAGCACTGTTAACGAACGGTTAAAGTCCAAGACATATATGCATAAGTGTCAAAACATGTAGTTCACTAGTGCACCATTTAACACGCCTATTTAACAGAATATAAGAGTCCCAGAAACTACTGGAAATTTGCTTAGATCAATTTTTTATTATCAAAAAGGTACCCCCAGACAGTGTGAGGACTATAGTGTTTCAGAACTATGGGATCAAACTTCTAGGGGTTGTTCACAGTAGAATCCATTTGAGTATAGGAACCCATATCCGGAAATGTGTCACTACGCCACTACGGCCCTAAGACGCGTTTAAATTTAGAAAAAATATTAATTACCTAAATAGGATCTGATGCATTTATTTTTACCTTTTGTATATGATACCATCACAACAATTGTTCAAAATGTCCTCCTCCAACCTCAATACACCGATTTAAGCGCCGCACATGATTTCGGCGGACTACGCTAAAAATTTGATCCTCGTTTTGAATTATTTCAAATGCTGCTGTTATTCGTCCAATTAAGTCTAGCTCTGATTCTACTGGAGTTTCGTAGACTAAAGACTTTACATGTCCCCACAAGAAAAAATCGAGCGACGTTTAATCGGGTGACCTAGGAGGCCAAGAAACTGCTCCACCTCTGGCAATCCAACGGTGCCCAAACCGCTGAGCCAAATACTGGCGTACTTCTACAGCAAAGTGAGCCGGCGCTCCATCATGCTGAAACCACATTTGCTGTCTAACGTTTAGTGGAACATTTTTAAGGAGTTCTGGGAGAACTTCCTCCAAGAAACGCAGATAAATAGGTCCTGTTAACCGTTCCGGTAGAAGGTATGGCCCAATTAAATAATCATCAACAATGCCTGCCCATACGTTGACAGACCAACGATTCTGATGTTTTTTTGGAAAAATTGCATACGGATTTTCTTCGTCCCAAACATGGCTGTTCCTACTATTAAAAATACCGTCTCTTGTGAAAGAGGCTTCATCGGTCCAGAAAACATATCGTAAAAAATTTGGTTGTGCAATGATGTGATCCAGAAGCCATCGACAAAATTGAACTCTAGGATGATAATCGGCTGCAGTCACACCTTGAACTTTCTGGAAGTGGAAGGATGGAGTTGTTGCTCGTGTAGTACCCCCCAGACAGAGGTGTTACTCATATTCATATTCTTAGCGACGTCACGTGTGCTATTTGATGGTTCATCGGCAACTCGCTGAAGCACCTCTTCTTCAAATTCGACCGTTCTTACGGTTCGAGAAACACCAGTATCATGCATCTTGGTCTTAAACATGCCTGTCTCAGCGAGCCGCCGAGGAACCGCAATAAACTTTTTGTATCCAGGATGCTGTCGTTCGGGATAACGTTCATGATACAACCGCGATGCTGCTCGTGCATTGCAGTTTGTTGCTCCGTATGCCAAATGCATATCCGTCAATTCTTGATTGGTAAAGTTTTCCATTAGCAATAAATGTTTAAAAATTGTAAGCTATAAAATTTTTAAACATGACATTGAGAATTGACATTGATAAGCGTTGGTTTTAAACAATTGTTGTTATGGTATCATGTACAAAAGGTAAAAATAAATGCAGCAGATCCTATTTAGGTAATCAATGTTTTTTATAAATTTTAACGTGTCTTAGGGCCGTAGTGTCGTAGTGACCGATTTCCGGACATGGGTTCCTATACTCAAATGGATTCTTCTGTTGCACTGAACAACCCCCAGGAATTTGATCCCATAGTTCTGAAACACCCTGTAGACTTATTAGCCATGCGCTTAAGGCTTACCTCAGAATAATTTAAAATAATCGATTTAAGAGAACTTAAGTTTTTAAAGAACTTCAGTTTTTAAATAAGGCAAAAAGTCTTCAAATTGAAATAATATGTATCAACTTAATGTATAATTTGTTTACCTAAATGTAGAAAATAAATTACAAACACCTGGAAATTATTTACTTGTAAGCTATCTACCTAGGGACTCAATATTGTGCTGAATTAATATGATTTTAAAAGGTGACTTGTAATCAAGTCAAATATTCTAAAACCTGTGTACTCCTAAAATCCTTTTCCGCTATTCCTATATTACTTATTTATTTTATATTATTATTTTATATTTTTTTTCCGTTAGACTTTGCCTTAGTGTAACTTTACAAAAGATTTGTTTCCAATAGTTTTGTATTGTGGGAGAATGTACAGAAGTTACAAGTGTGTTACTGTTTGTTTGCAACTTCCACCAAAGCATAAGCATAAAGAATTTGTTATTCATCATTTTAAAAATCAAAATAAAAATACGTTTTATGATTGCGTCTTGTAGCTATTATATTTTAATGAAATTTGTACATACATATACACAAATACTTTTTTTTCAACAACTAGCTGAAAACCCTAGAAAGAACCTCTTCGGCAAAACAAACTCGTCCTAATTTTTGTCAAAAATTAATTAAAATCATAATAATTAACAACTATTAAAAACAGCCTGAATAACTTCAGTTAATAATACACGTAAAAATATTAAATAAATACAGAATCTCGAACAGTAAGAACTAATTAATTCTTTTTAAGCATATTTACAAGCGTCTTAAGCCTATGGCCCAAATCTTTCTGACGATTCTCCAATTCCCCTCTAAATAAATATTCTAAGGTGGCCACGTCCGCCGGACCGGTTTGCTGGTTCAATGATGTGCTGAAAAATTTAATCCACAGCTCTTGGTTTAGATTTCTGGGTAGTCGGCAGTCGATACTCCACAGACCTCTGTGGTTCCTTAATCTAATGTATTCGTGTAATAAGACGACATGAGCCGTAGCTGCTACGCAGAATAAATCTGTGTGATAGCTCCATGGTCGACCATCTCGCACCTAAAAATTAAAATATGTGTTCATACTTTGTTTTCAATTTTGTATTATAGTAAATTTTAAGGCCTCAGTAAGAACTCCTAAGTAAGGCCACTTCTATACGTGAGAAAGGTTTATACTGTAGGTAAAAGTTTGTCAGGTATGGGAGCGAATTTGCGACAACCGACCATCAAAAATAATTCAAAAAAACCATTGAGTTGCTGCAAATTTCCCTGCTCGCTACAATCACCCACTCGTTTTTTTAAATTATTTTTGCTGGTCGGTTGTCGCATATTCTCTCCCACAATCAAATTTTATTTCAACCTTATTGAGACCAGTAACAGACCGTTTTGAGACCAGTAAGTGTATTACCAATACACTTATTTGAGAGCAAAGCAACGTATTTCTCATAAAAAAAGCAAAAACAGGATTTGGAGGAATCATAGCGGTTTCACTGTTTTATTAAATGTTACACATTATATTTTTTTAGCTATTTCGCGTACTTTAATTCCTTTAAAATCATACTCAAATTTGTATCTAATAATTTCCAATATTATAAAAACTAATAATAATATTATTTATTTATTTATTTATTGAATAACAGTATCAACAGCCATAGAGGCCAATTACAGATACCACATATAATATACACATCAAAATGGTCTAAGGAACACTTAGAAAAATAGTTTTTTTCGCCTTATAAATTTTTATATATTTATATTTTCATACGGAATAGATACTACCCTTAATATTAAGATACCAATGAAGTAAAATAAATATTTGGGTACAAAAAATCATGCCAGAACAGCGTTTTTTGCTACTTGCACATTTTGTCGAAATAACGCAGATTATAATTTTTAAATTCTAACACAATATCGCATTTTCTGTGGTTCCAACCGAACAATTGTGATTTAGTTTTTATTCAATAAAAATGGAAAGACGACATTTAACTCGAAAGGAAATGCTAAGAGCAGTCGGAATGCTAGAGGCAGGAACAAGTCAAAGAGACGTTGCAAGAGCTTTGGATACATCTCCCAGTGTAATTAACCGTTTGTGGACAAGATATAGAGAGATAAATGATGTTAGAGAACGGCATCAAGGCCCATCGCGAGTTACCACACCTGCCCAAGACCGTTTTATAACTTTGCAACCTCAAAGAAATCCCACGGTAACAGCCTCTGTTTTGTTCAGCAGCTCTCACGAGTGCATAACGTCGAGGTTTCAGGTCAAACTATTAGAAACCGTTTGCATGAGAGAGGACTTCATGCCAACGTCAACTTCAGGAAATCGAGGTGCAAGATTAACGTGGTGCCAAGAACATGTTAATTGGAATCAAGAAAGATGGGCCACAGTTCTTTTTACGGATGAGTCTCGATTTTCATTTTATCCCGATTCTGGTAGAATTCGTGTCTGGAGAGAGGAAGGAAATGAAAGTCGTTTGCGTCATGCCCGGGAAGTAATAAGGCAACGTGGTGGATCACTAATGTTTTGGGATGGCATTAGACTTGACGAAAAAACGAACCTCATTTTTGTGGAAAAAACAATGACAGGAATAAGTTATAGGGATAATATACTACTGCCTGTAATTGTTCCATATTTACGCGAAATGGGCCCAAATTCGTTGTTGCAACAAGATAATGCCCCACCACATCGAGCACGGCTTGTATAAAAAAAAAGGTAGAAAAGTTTATAAAGAACTGGCTGCTCAATATGCGCACAAACCCATTTTTCAACACATAATCGATAGAAAATCCGGTGGCAGAGAGAAAAGACGACCGCAATATATTTTCTCTCGCTTCTTATTAAAGAAACCGCAAGAACAAAGCAGCCGCCGTACTTCGTTTCTTTGTACCTGTCGGGGATTTAAAGCCTATGACGTAGCCTGAAGGCCTACTCAGTGTCGTCTCGTACGGGAAGTGAGTTAATTGTGTTATAAGGCATTTAAAATCTGTTGTGTGTTTTTTTTAAGTATAATAGTGAAATAGACTATAGTTTTTTTAGTTAGACTATCCAATTTTTATTGTAAAAGGTAAGTAAAATTGCGGAAATTTCAAATGATGAGTGGATAAATATTTGCAACCATATAGATAACATAGAAAAACAATATTTCGAAAGTCATCACCTTTTTGATGAAGCATTGGATTCTTTAAAATTTACAGTAAATACAGGCTCATCTGATGAAGAGATCAAATGGTCTTCATCGGATGAATCTGATTTAGGTTGTAATACACTATCTTATAATGAATAAAAATATATAATATGTAAAATAATGAAATAAAACTTTAAGCTTATAACAATTTGTTTCTTTACACAAGTCGTTTAAAATACGAGACCTAATCCTTAAAAAAAATGCGAATAAAGAATAATTTTCAGCTACCTATTTGAAGTCCTGTCTTAAAAATAATTAGCGAACTGCATCCTCCTGTAAGTAAAACTATTTTTTATTAGATTTTTTATGGGCACATCACAATGCTAAAAAATATAATTTTAATTTATCTACATTTTTTTAAACGAATCTCGGAGCAATTAAATTCAAATATATGCATTCTTAGTTGGTATTTCAACTAAATTAAACGCACTTATAATATCGCTAGCTGTACCTACTAAAAATCTAGGGCTATTTAAACCCTAGTATAAATAAATATTAATAATTTCAACAAGTGTACTGCCTCCACTGTCTTCAGACCTCGACATAGTCATCTGACCCGATCGATAGAATAACGAGATGCGCGGATTTTGCCACCTGTTGATGTCACCGGTTCTTTATAAATTTTCTTACTATACCAATCGCTATTGAGGAAAATCAAATCAATCTTCTACCCTGGCCCTCTACCTCACCGGACCTTAATCCAATTGAGCATGTTTGGAATTGGTTAAAAAGGCAACTTCTTCAACGATTTGACTTTTTTCAAAGCGCTCTGGAGCTTCGTCTTGCTGTGACACATGTTTGGGAGGAGTTGCCCCAAGAATTAATTAATAATTTAATTTTAAGTATGCCTATGCGATGCCAAAGTGTTATTAATAATAGAGGTGGACCATCTGGCTACTAGTTTAATTTGTATTTGGTAAATTTTTATTTTTATAATTTTTTTTTAATAAACGGTAATAAATGGGGTTTTGTTCTTTATTTTTATTTGGGCCCTAAATTATGAGTAAATTATAATCTACAAAAAAAAGTTAATAATTATATTATCTTATTCGAATAATGTAAAAAAAATTGCAATAATTAACTTTTTTCCAATCTTCTCAAAAATATTAACATATCTGTATGTGTTCCCTAGACCATTTTGATGTGTGTATGTACTTACTACTCTAAAATGAAATCCAAATATAATATTAGCATATAAATGTACAATGCACCTAATAAAAAGTATCCACAACTACCCACATTTATATTATCACATATTGTCAGGCCTGAGACTGAGAAGCAAAAAGTCTAATGTCAATAATTCCTGTAAAATGTCTTAAATCTGTAATAGCAATATTAAGGTCAGAGTTCTTGTATATATTTGTTCTAGGACAATCAAGATGAAAAATGTTTCTTTGTCTGGTATTACCAACATTAATGAAGAATGCCAACATTGCCATAATTTGAGGAGCATCAATCTTATTAGTTAAAATTTTATAAAGGTAGACTAGGGATGTTTTAATGCGCCGATTTTCTAGGGATAATCTGATAAATATTTTCAGAAGCAAATTATGGTTATAACCTTGTTCGGGATAATATCCAAATCTCCTAAAAAACATATATTTTAAAAATTTGCGGTGTACACACTCTATGGTTTTAATCCAGACGTCATATTGTAGAGACCAAATTATGCTTCCATATTCTAACTTCGGTAAAACCAGACTATCAAACAGTTTTAAACAGCACTCAACATTAAAGTTTTTAGTAGTTCTAATAACGAAACCCATTATTTTGTGTGCCTCATTAACTGTGTTAATCATGTGATCGGTAAAAGCTAAATTACGTTCAACAATTACACAAATCATTTTCAATGCTGAAATTTTCAAGCTGGGTACCGCTAATATTGTAGCTATAATATATAACAATAATATAATATAATTATATTATTTTTAAGGGTCAGCGACATTGCTGACATTTTTTTTTATTATTGAAATGGGTTTGCATTACACCAATCAATAACCCTATCTAAATCATTCTGCAGAGAGATGCAATCACCTAAAGAGGTAATTTCCATGTTAATCTTAAAATCATCTGCAAAAAGCAGTTTTTGTGAATCATTAGAAAGAGAAGCAATTTTATTCATGGCAACCAAAAATAACAGGTCCCAAATTGGAACCTTGGGGAACTCCTGAGGTACCAGTGTCTATTTTCTAAATAGGAGGAAATTAACTGAATTAAATCTGTAGTTACATTATTTTCACAAAGAGATGTTATTATTATGGAATGTCGGATCTTATCAAATGCTTTCAGGTCGGTATATATGACATCAACCTCTTTATATTATTCAAAGCATTTTGAAGAAATTGACAAAATGTAATCAAATTAGTTAATGTTGATTTATTAGGCAAAAATCCATGTTACTATTCGGATATATTAGGACTGACTTCAGCATATAATCTATGAAATAAAGTTATCTCAAATACTTTAGAAACAGCTATAATACACATACAGTGTGTCCCACTTAAGGGTTAGCCACCCCTCTAAAATTTTTGTTTATTGGCCAATTTTCAAAAACTTTTTTTTGTTGGATAGATGGTCAAAAATGGCACTTATGAGCCAAGTTCGACATTTAGAGAAAGCAGGTCATGGCCTACTATATTCAAGTTTGAAGTGCGAAAAATCGAGAAGTAGTATTAGCGATATTTATTTTTGTAACATGGTAATGGATTCAAGGGGTCAGGACCCCTTAAAACATAAGTGTACCAAATTTGGTTATGATAGTATTCAGGGTGTTGAAATAAATTGGAGTCAAATTTTTAAAAGGCGCAATAACATTCTTAATCAAATACGAATATTTTTTAAATTTTTGGCTAATTGGCATGCGTCTTGAGAACACAAAGGTTGGAAATATCCTTCAATAAACAACAATCGATCACATTATCATATTATTTTGGGCTCAATTTGTGTGTTTTTTTATGAGTTTGTTTGTTAAATTCTAAAGATATGATTGTGTCTGGTTAAAAATTATTTTGTGGGAATTTTACCCAAGTATGCTATGAAAGAAAATGTTCCTGACAGTTTGTCAAAGTTTTTATGCATTTAGTTCATTTTGACTGCTTGTCGATCAATTATGGGTGATTATAATTTAAACGAAAGAGTTAAAGTAGTGCGGCTAATTGGCGATGGGGTTAGAAGATTTCGTGAAGCTGCGGCGGAATTTAACAGGAGGCATCCTGGTAAAAACATCCACCATTCAACAATAGCCAGAATAAACTACGGGTTTGATCAGTCGGGTTCAGTAGGCGGAGTATGTCCTCATTTACATCGTAATCCAGCAAATAATAATAACCAAATAATTCTTGAATACTTTAATGCTAATCCGCAATCTAGCATTAGAATTGCTAGTGCCAACTTAAATATTTCCAAAAATTGCATATGGAGGTGTTTAAAGAAAAATAATAAGAAGCCTTTCAAGCCTATATTCCTTCACACTTTGGAACACGGGGATGAAGAACGCAGGATGGAATATTGTTTGTGGTTACAAGGCGAGTATTTGGCTAACCCTGCAATTTTGTGATTTTAGTGGCGTAATCGATGGTTTGCCGTTAGCCGAAGGAAGAAACTTACATATACAATTTGACGGTGCGCCTATCCACAATGCAGTGGTAGTGCGGAATTGGCTAAATCAGAATTATCCGAATCGATGGATAGGATGAAACGATAGGACGTCCATTATTTTAGTGGACAGCACGTTCCCCCGACCTTTCTCCCTTAGATTTTTTTCTTTGGGGAACCCTTAAAAACAAAGTGTACAATCAAAACCGCAAACTTTACATGATCTTTGTGAGCACATTAGACAAGAGTGTAATGAAATAAGCAGGGTGCAGTTAAGAAGGGTGGTAGTAAACAACAGAAGACGCATAGAAAATGTATAAGAATTAATGGAGGACATATTGAAGGAACTAATATTTAGTTTTGTGGCATTAATTTTTAAATTTGAGTGTTAGCAAAGTTAAATACTAGTAGTATTATTATCTTTGGTGTTAGGTAATTCCTTAAGGTAATTATTTTCAGTTTTTGCTGCTTAGCCTACATTACATTATTAAGTAACTTGTGAAGTGTGAATTGCAACCTAATAATGAAATAAAACTAAAAAATTTATAAATGAAGTTATATTATTGTGAAGCCTAAAATAGTATGATAATATGATCGATTGTTGTTTATTGAAGAATATTTCCAACCTTTGTGTTCTCAAGACGCATGCCAATTAGCCAAAAATTTAAAAATTATTCGTATTTGATTAAAAATGTTGTTGCGCCTTTTAAAAATTTGACTCCAATTTATTTCAACACCCTGAATATTATCATAACCAAATTTAATACACTTATGTTTGAAGGGGTCCTGAACAATAATCCAGTACCATTTTTCAAAAATAAATATCGCTAATACTACTTCTCGATTTTTCGCACTTCAAACTTGAATACATCACATACAGGCCATGACCTGCTTTCTCTAAATGTCGAACTTGACTCATAAGTGCCATTTTTGACCATCAATCCAACAAAAAAAAGTTTTTGAAAATTAGTCAAGAAACAAAAATTTTAGACGGGTGGCTAACCCTTAAGTGGAACACACTGTATAATAACACATATAATATAAGATTATCCATTTTATGCTTGGGAAAGTAAAGTTGAATAAAACACGATGGAGACGAAATTTTTATTTTGTTTTAAACATTGAATCATTCCTTTATATGTGAAACACAATATCATTTAAATGTCCACCTCTGACAAACTTCAATCCTTTTAAGAAAATTTTCAATCACTTTTCGGCACATTTCAGGTGATATCTCGGCTAGAACTTCACGAATGTTGGCTTTAAGTTATTGAAGAGTTTGAGGGTTATTAGCGTAGGCACGATCTTTCGCATAGCCCCACAAAAAAAATCCAAAGGTGTGAGATCACATGATCTTGGGGGCCAATAGAAATCATCTAATCTTGAAATTAAACGTCCTGGAAACTTTTCTTGCAAAAGAGCTCGGTTGGCCTGTGTTGTGTGACTTGTGGCCCCGTCCTGTTAGTACCACTGTCTTCCAGATCTTCTTCTTCGATTTCTCTCCAAAAATAATTGGTCAACATCAGCTTCCATACCGCTTAGAGTTTACTGTTAAGGCTCTCCCACGATTGGTTTCAAAAAAATACGGACCAATGACACCACCAGACCATAATGCACACCATACAGTCATTTTTCGGGATGCAAAGGCCTTTCTACAATCACCCGAGGATTTTCAGAACCCCATATGCGGCAATTCTGTTTATTTACGTAGCCATACAGCGTAAAATGAGCCTCATCACTGAAGAAAATTCTGCTCGAAAAATCAGCAGCTTGTTGTTCAAGCACACAATATGCGAATGTTCTGCGTTGTCCATGGTCTGTATGCTTAAGTTCTTGAGTGAGTTGGACTTTGTACGGATGGAGCTGTAAATCCAAATACAAAACTCGCCACAGTGAGCCGTAAGACAAACCCAAATTTTGAGCACGCCGAGGAATTGACACCATAATTCATACTTCAGACCATAATCAGCTCGTAAAGTTCTAAACGTTGACACAGGAGAATCACCATTTTTATAGAACAATTTAATAGTTTTAGTACGTTGTTCGACTGTTAAACGATCCATATTTGTAAATGGCAAACCTTCAACGAAAAAAAAAAAAACGCTTCACATGACGTTTATTTCTGACAGGTGTCAAACGGCAGGGTTGTACTTAGCCAACCTCGAATCGGATAACCCGCTATATATAAACACATATAATAACTACATCCAACTTAGCTTTGATTTCTTTCGGTGCATAGCCGTTGAGATGAAAAATTGTCTCCATTGTTATGAAAAAACAAAAGTTGTTAACTTTAATCGACAGTAGAAATGACTACCATAAAATATAACGGAAAACACATATTAGATATAACTTTTTAAAAGAATTAGACCGTCGTTAACTCCTCCATCCTGTTTTTTGTGGTATCAAATACACTTCTAATCAAGGCGTACAACAAAGTTAATGGTGCAGTAACAGACCACTTAACAAATGCCAAAGTTCCTGGAATTCAATGTGATAGATGGTCAAACATAACATAACAACATAACACCCCAACCTGTTTTCTATAAATCTTTGTCTACTACGGAAGAAAATAGGCATACTATAGAGCATATAGCGATCCAAATTGAAATTGTAGTTAAAGAAGTTGGTGTTAACAAAATAATTGGTTTTTGCTCAGATAACGCTGACATTAAGAAATCCTACACAATAGATGCTGCTAATCGGATATCCTACACAACAGATATCCAGATAAACCAATTTCATATTATGGCCGTGCAGCTAATATCTTAAACATGCTAGTGACTGAGTGTGAAATATTTTTTAATCTAAGATATGCCGATTTTAATATATTATTGATGACTTTCGAATCTAAGTTCGCAGTCCATAAACGTTCCTAAATTTTTACCTCATCACTAATTGGTATAAAAACATTTTCAATTTTAATATTTAAATTGTATTTGACGAGCTCTTTAATCTGAGTATTTTAATGACAGATCATTACTTGAAATTTAGAGGGATTCATTTTTAAATTGTGTTCTTGTGCATATAGAACAATATTATTTAAATCAGTATTTATATTTAGTTCTGCCTGTTGAATATTATTAAAGTTTAATCGTAAATGGAGGAATTTGAGAGTGTTTTAGTTATTTGTTCATGTTAAAGTTCATGGTGATAGAATTAAACCTTAAGGAACGCCTTTTTGTATTTTGTTAACCCTTGATTGTAGAATACTGTTTTCATATTTAATAACTACACAACAAAATCGATCAAAAAGGTAACTTGAAATAATTTATAATGGTATTACTCGAAAAGCCAATATAATGTAATTTGGAAAGTAATAAGTTCTGATCTATAGTGTCAAGGGCTTTACTATAATCTAACAAAGTAAGACAGATTAGATCCTTTTTTTCGGAAATTTTGTGGTGCTAAAATTTTTCCCTGAAACCCGACTGACAATCGGAAATTAATTGGAACTTATCAGTAAATGCAGTTATTTGGTTATATAAAAATCGCTCTATTATTTTGGATAGCACTGGCAGAATACTTATTGGCCTAATATCTGTTTCTTCTTTTGGGTCGCTCTTTTTTACTATTGGCTTGATGATAGCTTTTTTCCAGATATCTGGAAAATCCCCCTTAAGAATGCAATAGTTAACAATATTGATCAGAGGATCAATACAATAGGGCAAGCATAATCTTAAATCTTATCTAGAAATGTTATCTTTCCCTACTGTATTGGTCTTGATTTTACTTACTAAATCTACGGTTATAGTATCTATAAGAGAAAATGAACATTTGGTAAATAAATTTTCATGTATATTTGATTTATAGTATTTAATTTTTCCAGATCCTGCAGGCATGATGGCAAATTATAAGTTTTAGGTTTTTTTTTATAAAGTTTAACTGTTTTGCGGATGTCCAGAGTCCTTTTCCAATATTTTGTGTCATATGATTGAAATAACTAATTTTTCTCGGATTATTGCATGTTTTGTAAAATTTCTAAGCGAACTATAATAAGTTAATTTAGCCTCAGATTTAGTTTTAATATAACAGCACCTGGCCTTATCTCTTAATTTCATTAATAGTTTGATATTATTTGTAATCCATGGATTAAGAGGCCTTTCATATACATTTTTATGATAGAGGGGAGCGTGTTTGTCCATTAGTTAGTAATAAAGTTATTAAATAAGAACATTTTACTATTGACATCATCAGTGGTGTATATTTCATGCCGTGAAATATTTAAAGCATCAGATTCAAATTTTATTTTATCAATATTCTTATAATCTCTATATGATATAGTTTTTTTTGAATTTTTTTTGCGAGGCATATTAAAGTTTGCGTATATAATGTTGTGGTCTGAAACGGCTTCTGATATTTCTACGGACGACTTAAAACTTATTAGGTTTTCTAGATTAGTGTAATAATAATTAATAATATAAACTGTTATTAATTAGATGAAGGTGGTCTATACACGCAGACAAAAATGAATGTTTCAGAGTTCATTTTGAATTTTATGCTTAACGACTCAAACAACCCCAGCCCATCAAATGCCGTATTAACCAACTGAAATTGAAGGTTCTTGTTTATGTATACAGCTATTCCACCCCCCCCCCCCCCCCGACCAATCCTGTCTTTTTTGACCATCAGTAGCAGACCATCGGTAGACCACCAACAGAAAAGCAAATATTCAATATCAGCAGTATGTACCCTTGTATCATAGTATGATCTAACCTTATTTATTAACCATCTATGATTCCAACTTCAAGAAACCTATATCGAAAATATTGGTTATTTTAATTAATATAAGCCAACGGTTATTTCAGGTAATTCTAAAAACCATTTTTTTTTCTTTTTTTTATATTTTTAACCCTTAACCTGCTGGACAAAGTTTCAAATGAAGATTAAGAAAATAACAACTTTGCCCAAGTCTCATGAAATGGCTTAGAACTTAACGTCATTTATCGAGCTAACCTTAAACCATTTAAATCTAAGTCGTGACAAATTCTAGCAATTGTTTTTAAGAAAGACTATTAATGTGTTTATGAAAATTTGCTGGAAACATTTTGGACCCTCAATATAAAGGTAATAAACTTGTTTATATATTTTTTTTCGTTTACTAGCAATTATGTTTTAACATTTCTTTTATGTATATCAATGATAATAATGTATATAATAATAATAAACAAAATTTATTATTTTTAACATATTTACAATAATATGTACGGAAAATGGTAATAAGACATGAAAAATAAAAGGCCATGTCAATGCAGGCTTTAGGCGATGCCAGAAACTGTTTAGGCTCAAGTAAATACCTATTAAGAAATATACCAAAATAAAAGAATGACGCTTTAAAGAGAAAAAAAACTTATATAAAAAAGTTATAATAATATAATAAAAAAAGTTAATATAAAAAATAATATAAGTTAAAAATGCAAGCAGCATGAAGCAACCACATATATACAGGGTGGCCATTTGAAAACGAAACAGCCTATTTTGGGTCCCTCAGAACATTTGTGAAAAAATCCTCCGACCCGTCAATTTTTTTGCTAGTTTCGCCCCCCAGAGGGCAAAGCCCTAGCGGGGGTGACAAGGGCCCCCAAAATTTTAAATGGAACGGGGGGTCGAGTGATACCTTATTTTGAAGGTATTTTTATGTGGATTATAACCCTAAAGTTTTAAATCGTTACTATTTGCCTAGTCGATACAAGGGCTAATAAAAGTTACAAAAACATGTCAACATTTTTTATGAAAAAAAATGCTTGTAAATTTAGCAGTAAAATAAATACAAAAAATTTTGTTCTCCTACATTGTGAACCGTCCTTTCTGTTGTTTTCTTTTAATACCCGTAGGTATCTAAGCCAATTCTGCAAGGGAACTCTTGGTTATTGTTGAGACTGTTATTATAGCAACATTTTGAAGTTTATTAGTGGTTGTCAATTACTGCTGTCAGATCATAGTGTGTCAAACAAATAGCTCTTTAAAGTTAGTTAGTTACAACATTGAGTGTGATAATGGTTTATTCACTTGCTGAAAGAGTTGAAATAATTTCTCTTTTCTTGGCGAACAATGAAAATGCTAATAGAACTTCCCAGCTCTTTAACACACTACAACACCTTAATCGACAGGTCCATCGCAAGTACATTTTGGAATTGGTTCAAAAATTTAGGTAAACTGGGTCTGTGGCTAATAAAAAGCGCGAAATGGATAATCCAGTGGTGAATGAAGCTTCAGAAGTAGCTATTTTAGGCCATATTGTGCAAGATCCTACACTCAGCACAAGGAAGTTATCAATCGTGTCTGGTATTAGGAGAAGCAGCATTCAGAAGATATTAAAAAAAAACAAGTTTCATCCGTACAAAATGCATCTCGTACAAGAACTAAACGAAGACGATTTTGATAGGCGAGTACAATTTTGTGAAACTATATCTAAACAAGCCGCCAATGATCCACACTTTCTATTTAATGTATGTTTTTCTGACGAATGCTTCTTTTTCCTAAACGGTACTGTGAATCGTCACAACTGTCGCTATTGGGCTGATTCTAATCCCAGAATATTTCGTGAGGTGCATACACAACATCCTGAAAAATTAAATGTTTGGGCTGGCATTTTCGGTAAACATATCGTAGGTCCCTTTTTTTACCTGGTTATTTAACAGGAGAGATGTACCTGGAGTTATTAGAAAATACAATTCATCCAGCATTAGTGGAGATACTAGAAAATAACAACGAGTACTTGGAAAATCGTCTAGTATTTTAGCAAGATGGGGCGCCAACCCACTATGCTGCAAGGGTTCGTCAATATTTGGACCAAACCAGTCAATATTTGGACCAATATTTGGACCAAACCAGACCAAATTCCAGGACAATGGATTGGAAGAAGAGGAGCTATTGAATGGCCTCCTCGTTCCCCGGACTTAAGCCCGTTAGATTTTTTTATGGGGCCATTTAAAAACTAAAATTTATGCTAGTCAGCCAACATCGCTAGACCATTTGCGACAAAGAATAATTGATAAATGTCGTCAAATCACCCCAGAAATTTTGCAAAATGTACGGGAAAGGTTTGAACAAAACCTGTATTATTGTATGGAAGTCGAAGGCCAACATTTTGAATATTTACTTGATTGATTTTATCTTTAAGCCCTTTATTTAATTATACTTTTTAACATTTTTTTGTAACATAATAGCCCCTGTATCGACTAGGCAAATAGTAACGATTTAATACTTTAGGGTTATAATCCACATAGAAATACCTTCAAAATAAGGTATCACTCGACCCCCCGTTCCATTTAAAATTTTGGGAGCCCTTGTCACCCCCGCTAGGGCTTTGCCCTCAGGGAGACGAAACTAGCAAAAAAATGTTTCCGCCTTGAATCAAAAATTGACGGGTCCGAGGATTTTTTTGCAAATGTTCTCAGGGACCCAAAATAGGCTCTGTTTCGGTTTCAAATGGCCACCCTGTATTTAATGCATTAAGGGATAAGGAACGGGAAAGGGGAAGAAAAGGATTAATGTCGGGATAAATGCCTATATATTACGAATGAGAAAAAAAAGTTATATATATATTTATTTTTATTTTTGTTTCTTTTTTACTGGCGAGAGAAATTGATTGTTTTATTTTTTTTTAGATTGTTTAATTTGTTTTTTTTTCAAGGTAGCACCGGATAAGACAAATGTTGAAATGTTTAATGAGTTAACAGTATTGGCGAGATTATATGCAAAACTTCTTTTAAAAAGTTCTTTTCTATGTCGCGGAATAGTTAGTAGATGTAATTGTCTAAAGCGTCGGTGGTGAGTATTTATTCGAAACTGGACTTTACTGTATAAATATGAAGGTGTTTTTAATTTTAAAACTTTGTAACTAAAAGAAGCAAAATGTAATTTTCGCCGATTGAACATATTTAACCATCCTATTAAGTTTATCCTGTAAGTTTATAAGATATAATATGATTTCGGCGACGAATTCGAAATATAAGACGAAGGCATGCATTTTGCACTTTTTAAATTCTACGAGAGTCGACTTGATCATTTATTTTTATTTTGAGTTCCTCGCTTTTTCTAGATCTGTGGCTTTTATGTCCTCCAAATAAGGTTACTGACTATTTTGTAGGGTTTTTTTTAAATGATGTTGTTTAGGAACTGTAATTAGATGTTGAAGATCGGTATTACTATTTTGATTTGCAGATGTTATATTATTAGCGTAAAAGTGAAAATAAAGCTGAGTATCGTCGGCGTAAATATGGTAATTACAAAATTTTAAAAAGTCTTTAAATCGGCAAGTATAAATTGTATAAAGAAGCATATAAGAAATGTATTGTATTAGTTCTATAAATTGCATATAATTGTATAATCCTTGAGGGACACCCAAAAATAGAGGTATAGTATTAGACTTGGAACTTTTCAAAACTGTTTGCTGTCGACGATTACTTAAAAAAGAACTAAAAAACTTAACTGCACAATTTGAAAAAGCCAATATAATGAAAGATAGACAAAAGAATTTAATGATTTATGAGGTCAAAAGCCTCATAAATCAAGCTCAAAGTCTAGCAAAATAAATTTTTTCCATCTAAATTTATCCTCATCCCACGCTTGAAAGATATCATCAGTTACGTCAGCCATAGCTCTAGCACAGCTATATCCTTTTCGGAAGCCTGACTGTTTTAATGGCAAAATCTTATTTTCATTTAAAAAAACACGTATCTACAATTTTTTCTAATACATTAGAAAGTGTTGGAAGAATGCTTATTGAGCGCAGATCTTTCAATTATTTTAAGAAAACACCTGTTACCAGAAAACACTATAAAAGGTTTAACATCCATCCACTTTTTAGCTGTATATTTAGATTAATCTAGACGAAAGCAAACTCCTTGAAAATATTACTGAGTACAGAAGCAATGAAGGTTTTTGGGGATTTTGGTGTTAACATACTGGAGAAAATATGTACAAAAACACCACTCTGATATGTAATAGAAGCTGTACTTGCAATGCCAGCTAATTCAGCAGCAGAAATAACTTTTAGTTCATATTGTAATATTCACACTAAAACACGAAATCGCCTGACGACAAACCATCGAGCATCTATGCTAATATACATAAATCAGAATCTAAAATTATTTTGTAACATGTTGTAATATACCTTGGAATCAAGAACTCACGGCAACTTCAACAGAGTAATAATAAATATTCTTTTCTCTTAAGAAATTTGCTACAACATTATTATTTATAATATTAGATACTGTGAATTATGAACGGGTTGAAGAATTACCGTCAACTTCAACTCAGCCCTCGACTCCTACAACCACCATCGGAGATGACAATAAAAGCTGTATCAGTATCACTACTGACACTGATACAACTGAAGAAAATTAAAGCTCAATGGAGGAGATGGAAAGTGTACTCACAAAATCATTTAAAGGCTTTGATGTTAAATTAATTAACCGTTTATTATGGTTTTAAATGGAAGAATTTTTTTGTATGGTAAGCTTATTTAAGCTATTTCTAACAGCTGTTATGCTTTTTTTGAACTTTTTTATAAGAGTTTAATTTATTTGTGCTTGAAAATTTGTATTTTTTTAGCTAGAAATAAACGAGTGTTTAAAAATTTATTGGTAATTAATTAAAATTTTATTCTATTTAAAATTGGGAGGGTACAGCAATGAAAATGACGATAAATGACGAAAGTTACATATAAATGACGGTCACATGAATAAATTAAACACAATGTAAAATAAACACGTTATTTTATATCCCTAGAAATGGCACTAAGGGATGAAGCTGAAACTTTGACAGCTTTCTACTGAATAGTGCTGCCAACTAAAAAAACAATACTTTTTGAGGCTACGAGCGTCAGCTCTTGGATTTTCTAAGTAAATAAAATGTAAATAAAAAAAATAAGAATAATTTGTGTGCAAAGAAAGTAGTAGTAAACAAATCACAAACTGCACTGTGCTCAAAAGCAGAGCTATTCTGAAATCAGGATCTGGTTTCGTTTTTATTTAGCCCTTATGTTGTAAATTATTTCTGTATGACTCTTTGTATTTAAGAAAAGAAATTAATTTATTAATTGACCTTATAAATAACGGAAACTTAATAAAAAATGATAAAGCATTAAATATTTGAAAACTCCTCACCTAGCTGCTCAATAGCGTAGAAGCACTAGAAAAAGAGATAAGGAATCTCAAGCAGAAACAAGTAAAAATACATTGGGCCCTTTTCTCTTGAAAATTCGCTAAATTGAATGGGCTTTCGTACTTTTATTTCAAATGCACTTTTAAAAATAAATTAATGATTTACACTTACCTCACAACAGATAAAATCCTCAGTATTAATAGGCCTAGTAAAAGTCGCGTTATCAGGAAACAAACTCATATCAATACTACAACCGAAATCGATCAATTGCAACCGTACGGTATTGTCCGGCATCGGGACAACCATAAAATTGTCAGGTTTGATGTCGGCATGTATGATTTTTACCTCGTGCATCGCTTTAACAATCGTAAGCATTTCGATTGTAAAATAAATGCTAATAACTTCTCTCGCTTTCAACTGGAAATCCTTTATTAAGTTAGCAGCATCCAAAAGAGAGCCATACGGTTGAAAAGTCGATACCAGTACCGACGCTTGATCACCTAAAAAAAATTATATTTTTTTATAATATATAAATAGGCGGTTTTATTGAGAGTGCGATGGTTTTCACAAATCTTCGATCGTGGCTTGGCCTTAATGAGAAGTCAATGCGCAATGGACACCCACTTTCATCATTCATATCGATTTATTATCGTTACAATCCAAAATATTAAATTTAAGATATCGTCGCCTTAAAGTGTAAACCTGCTAAGTCCATTTTTGGCTAAAATGCGTTTTTTCGAAAAACCGGCAGCACTATATATTCTACGTTGATTAGTTAATTAGAACTACAAATGTGCAATAATAATCCTTATTTTATACGATAAGAATAACAGCTAGCTCCCGCCGATTCAAATCCACTTTGTAAACACAGCCAAGTCCACACAGCCATGTGCATTTTCAATGGTGATCTTGTGAGAACGTGTCGGAATTGAGTTTAATGTGCATTATTTTAAGTTACTTCTAGTATTTTGGGCGTTTAAAATATTTTTTTTATTTAATAACACAAGAGGTAAGTTGTTAAAACATTGTTATCCAAATTGCATGCAGTAATTATTTTTTATGCAGCGGTAATTATCGTTTATTGTTTTAATAGGACTTGGCAGTATTTCTTAAATGTTTTTTTAAATATCATTAGAAGAAAACAGTTTTTCTACTTAACAAAAACTTACAAAATTAAATAATATTATTAATTAATTTTCTTACAATTAGACAAATTAAATAAAATACAATATTTTAGTACAGCAATAAGTTACTGTTATGGTATTTACTTTTATAGAAAAGCGTGTTAACCACAATAAGCAATTCTACATCAGGAATCAATCATATTAAAAAACAATCCAATATAGAATCTACAATTTCTGATATTTCCGATGACGAAGCTAGCAGGTTGGTACCATATTCGGATTCCGACTCAGGCTCATCTTATAGTTATCCGACAAAAAGTAAAAAACGTAAAAAGCGCTTTCAAGTACAAGAATCAACGTGGTCTGCTGAAAAAAATTGAAAGTTAAGAGAAAGGGGTCAAAGTTACTTGGGACGAATTAAAAAAAATGGAAAAGGGACCTATAACAATCCAAAAAAACCTCGTACAATGAAGGAAAGGTGCAAATGTAAACTAAACCCTAAAGGAATGTTAAAATGATCTGCAGTAAATGAAGGTCAAAGGCAACTTATTTTTAACAACTTTTGGAAAATGACTTCGGCGGAAAAAAAGTTTATGTAAACACTCTTGTCTTTTCTATGCCACCTAAAAGACACAGAAACCGACAAAAAGAAAATGAAAGTAAAAGGGGACAAACCCTTCAATATTTTTTAAGAGTAGGAGAAGAAAACCTCGAGTTTGTAGGACAATGTTCATTACCACTTTAGGAATAGGTCGCTGGACGATACTCCATTGGAAACGGTCTTTTCATTCCCGTTCGCCTAATGTTCAAAGAGAAACGTCAATGGAAGGTCAAAAGAAGCCATTCGAATTGCGTCGTGAATGTTTACTGCAATTTTTAAAATCATTGCCAGTCATGGAGTCTCATTACTGCAGATCAACATCAGAAAAAAAATACCTTTTAGCCGAGTGGCAATCTAAACAAAGTCTTTATGATTTTTACATCAATAATTGGTGCGGGTCAAAAAATGTGGAGCCGCTTTCTATAGCAACATTTTCCAAGGCTTTTGAAAAAAAAAATTATGCCATTGTTCACCCGAAAAAAGATTAACCAATGCGAAAAATGCGTTAGTTACAAGGTAGGCGACACCTCGGAAGATGAATACAAGAGTCACATACAAAAGTAAAATGCGGCAAGGGAGGAAAAGGATAAAAATACACAAAAATATTATGTATTTACGGTGGATTTTCAAGCTGTGTTAATGTGTCCCGTATCTAAAGTGTCTACTTTATATTATAAGACAAAACTTCAAGTGCACAATCTTTGTTTTTATAATTTAATGAATTCAGACGCTTATTGCTTTCTATGGAATAAAGGTGAACTTAATGCTGAAGAATTTGCAAGCATATGGTTATTTTTTTTTAGAAAAAAAAATATTGCCAAATATTACACCTCCAGAAGATCCTAATGAAAAAGTCACCCTTATTATACAAGGTGTCCAAGAATGGATTTCCCTTTTAAAACTTGAACAAGTTGGCAACCGTGTAATATAGCGGAGCCGCGATAGCGGAGTTCGATAGTGGATCGATGCGGATTATTTAGTCAAAATGGAGCGTTGGTCAGGTGTGCATCGCGCGTTCATTATTGAGGCATACTTCAAGAGTAATGATTCTTACATAGTTGTAAGACGAAGATTTTGTGCTCACTTCAATATTAGGCGTGTGGAGGACGCTCCGAGCAAAAATTTGGTGAAATCCTGGGTGCGAAGGTTTAGAGAAACATCGTCAGCTGTAAATGCAAAACCCCGTGGTCGTCCAAGGACTGCAACTGCTCCTGAGAATGTTGAGGCCGTGCGTGCTGCGATTATTCGAAACCCTAGTGGATCAGTTCGTAAAACATCACAAGCTTTGCAAATGCACAAATCATCTCTACACACAATTCTAAAGAGAGATTTGAAGTTTCATCCCTACAAAATTCAAATAGTGCAAGAATTAAACCCAAATGACTTTATAAACCGGCGTTCTTTCGCTGAAACCATGATAGACCATTTTTTTGTAAACGATCGAGTTAACAATATCCTGTTCAGTGACGAAGCGCACTTTCACCTTTCAGGCGCAGTCAATAAGCAAAACTGTCGCTATTGGGCACCAGACAATCCAAGGCGAAAACACGAAAAGCACCTACATAGCCCAAAGGTAACTGTGTGGTGTGCTATGTCGTCCTCGGGAATTATCGGTCCGTATTTTTTTGAAAACGGACGCGGCGCAGCCCTTACTGTTAATAGTGCTCGTTATTGTGCGATGCTTCGGGATTATTTGACACCTCAGCTACAAGATTTTGATGGCTTCAATCAGGATACCTGGTTTCAACAGGACGGCGCTACCGCACACACAGCCTGAGCGTCTATGGAAGTCGTTAGAGGATTATTTCCGGAAAAGGTGATTTCCCGTTTTGGAGATCTAAACTGGCCGGCTAGGTCTCCCGACCTCACCCCACTGGACTTTTTTTTGTGGGGATTCCTCAAAAGTAAAGTTTATGTTGATAGACCTGCCACCTTGCAAGAGTTAAAACGAAAAATACGGGAAGAAATTAATGGAATACCACCCGAGATGTGTTTAGCAGTTTTCGACCACATGAAGGCGGCACTACAAGAGTGTTTTGACCGAAATGGAAGGCACCTCGACAATATAATTTTTAAAACATGAAATCCGCATATATTGTGTGTAGTCCTACCTTAATAAATTCTTTTTAAAACTGAAAAAAAAAATTTGGTTAGCCTTCAAAAAGGGAAATCCATTCCTGGACACCCTGTATATTCTGATGGATGTGGATACCAAAATCGCAACTGCACTGTGTCGAATGTTTTACTTAACATTGCTATTGCCCATAACATGATAATAGAGCAGAAATATCTGGACATACGCAGATGGATGTTGATTCTGTTCATGCTAAAATTGAGCAAAAGCTTAAAGATAGAGTAATTAATATACCTGCTGATTATATTTTTGTTTGCCAACAGGCAAGAAAAATTCCTGCGCCGTATGATGTAAACTATCTTACTTACGACTTTTTTAAAAGTTTTAATTGTGTGCAATATTATAAAAAAATCAGACCTGGTAATGTTAAAGGAGACCTGAAAGTTACTGATATTATCGTGCTCTGAGATACATGCCGGAAGGAGATATTTTCTATAAAATTCATTTTTCGGACTCGTGGGAAATTCTTCCACAAAGGAAAAGCCCATTATCTAGAAAATATTTATGGGAAGATTTAAGTCCACTTTACTTGGAGAGAATTAAAATAGATTCCCGAAAATATGAAGATCTACAGGCTATAAAAAAAACTTTGACTCGGGACTACCACACATTTTATGATTACTTGCCCCATAAAACAAAGTAATTTAGGATAAAATTATGTTAAAAATATATTATTTTTCACTTATTTTTTACTTTGTTAATTCAAATAATTTTAGTATTTTTTTGTAATAAAATATTAAACGATTACTAGTATTTTGGTTTTATTTAATATTAAGGTATTAATTATTATTATGGGGATAACCTGCCAAGTCCAGCCAAAATTTGAAATCACAAAATCCAAACCTGCCTATTTTTATTTATTGACTTAAAACAGTTTGTTATACACAGTTTTATATAGTTTCTATTATATTATCATTTATTTAATAAAAACCAATAAAACAAGGCAAACATACAATAATTTAGGTAAAATATAGTTGATTTAGGCGGTTTTTTGACTCTCCTGTAAAATAGGTAAAATGTGACTTGGCAGGTTTACACTTTAGGGCGACTATATAGTAACTTCATTAAACAGAGGGGCGTGGATAAAAATTCACAAATAGAACTCCTCCATCAATACAAATATACTAGGGACGAGGGAACAGAAGTTGAATGAAATAGCCATAGCAGCTTAGACCATAACATCTTCCTGAAGGAACACGAAAAGAAAGAATAGTAAAGTAGTTTTGGAAAAACTAAGAGTTTTATAATTTCGGATATTTTAATAATTTTTACACGTTCTCTCGGTCGCACAATCACTCACCAAATACAGGCCAAGGTACAATCGGAGAGGTATTTTTGATTAACTAGTCCTGAAGGGCAAACATACGTTTTTTTTAAAATAAAATGATCACGGATGATTTGGTTGAAACTTTAATCGTCGTACTTTTGAGAAGAATTTTCCTGTGATAGGTTCGTTTTGTCTAATATTTTATTTGCATGAAAATATATAATTAAATCAGATCAGGGTTGTAACGGGTGTCCCACTCCACTATCAGCTGTATAGGGAGGTATTAGCTGTATAACCTGTAGAAAGCAATCATCAAAGAGGTCATGGAAAATTAATTACTGGCAGTATTGTAGAATGGCCTTTTATTCGGTTAAACAAAAACACAAATTACAACTCATAACTTATAAATCCATAATTTCAAATACATAAATAAATACGTCTCGCCATAATCGAGTCGTAATAACTGTCAACACATATGACGTTTTATCTAAACGCGCGAAATACAAATTTTAAAATTAAATACTATAGTATGTTTTCAACTTAGAAAGGCCGCATGGGCAATTTCTTGAAATGAGAAAATGGATCATCATAACATTCAGCAAGTTATGGTTTTTGTTTGAACCATTTTGTCCTATTAGATCAACTAAAATAAAGTAGAAGGGGAAGGTTGGAACGGTTTTTATTTAAATGTCGTTAAATTCAGATAAGTTAAATTCAGATTTCAATCAAACAACCTGGCTCTCATTTTAAAGATCGTTTCTTACTTTAAATATTTGCTTATTATGAATTTTACCGTAGACTTGAGGTTGTTCAGTGCAACAGAAGAATCCATTTGAGTATAGGAACTCATGTCCAAAAATCCGTCACTACGCCACTACGGCCCTAAGACGCGTTAAAATTTATAAAAAACAATAATTACCTAAATAGGATCTGCTGCATTTATTTTTACCTTTTGTACCGAGTGTACTAAGAGAGGTCGCCGGCCATATCTGAGTAACTACTCATCGCACAGCGTAGGGAAACATTTTTTTTTAATAAAAGCGACAAAGAGAAATTGTTGGAAATTATTTACAAGTTCGTACGATGACCGCTAGAGGGCGTAATACAACATTGAAATAGAAAAAATTGGTTTTATTGAAAATATTCAAAGTGAATCCTAGAAAAGAATGCTGCCATTTAAAAGTATTATAAATTCTAAACATATTTTATTTCAAACTTTTTTTTCTAATCTGTCAAATAATAGGTGGGGGAAGGGTTGAATATTTATATCTAAAATTCTTGATAACTTTGGATTGGCCTAACGAATTTTAACGAGATTACTTTTGTTTTAAAGGATAATTATTAGGCTTTTATGTGGTTTCATTACTTAACCGACTTAGTTGTTTTGTTGAGCACTAGAGGGCGGTTTGTGTTATTTTGGATTTTTTCAGCGAATTTCTGGCAAATATTAAATACAACGATATAATTTTATTCCGAAATTATAAATTAAAATGTTTTTGAACAATGAAATCTGTCGCCGCGCTGGCATTATTGCGTCGTATAGTCAATAGTAAGCTTTGGAAACAAATGAATTTGATAAATATTTTCGGGGTCATGATAAAACGTCTACGATAGATGTCAAATGTAACGTCAAAGACAGATTTTGAAATCATTTAAGTTTTTAAAAATGCCAAACGTAATTCCAACCGACATAACTTTTGATATGCTAGCAGTGTATTTTGAGTTAATGCAAAATGCATTATATCACACACAGCTACCGGTTTAGCTACCAGAAATTATTCGCGGCAATATTCATCGATGTCGAAGGCGGGGGCGCATAGAGGCAAACGTTATAAATATTTTGGCATATATTGAAATAAACCCTCACATAAGCATCCGAAATATTTCTAGGGAATTGGGAGTGTCCCTCGGTACAGTAGAAAATATTCTGAAAGAGCACAGGTACCTATTTTTATTTGTTACAACACTAATAAGCATCCTATTATCTTATATTTATTGTTTTTTACTTAGACTTCATCCATATCACGTGGTTCTGCACCAGGCGCTTCTCGAAAAAGACTTTGATAACAGACTCAATTTCTGTTATTGGCTGTTGAACATGGTTAGAGAAGATATTCGGTTTATCTCGAAGATATTATGAACGGACAAGGCATCGATGTGTGGTGCGGAATTATTGGCGAAAAAATTATTGGTCCTTCCTTTTTAAATCAAACACTTTTTGGTAATGTGTATTTAATTTATTTGCAAAATGATCTCCCGAGGTTACTGGAAGATGTTGGTTTGGAAACAAGAGGGCAAATAATTTTCCAACATGATGTTTGCCCTGCACATTTTACAGTTCAAGTTCGTCAATACTTAACCAGACAGTATCGTTTGTGGATAGGAAGAGGAAGTATTTTTCCTTGGCCTGCTCGATCCCCAGATCTGACTGTTCTAGATTTTTATCTGTGGGGAAGGATTAAAGATTTAGTTTTTGTCACCCCACCCAAAACATAGAACGACATGCAGGACCGAATACGTAATGAAATAAATTCCTTATCCACAGCAGAAATCCAGACAGCGGTTCTGTCAACGACGCAACGACTTCGACTGTGTATTGAAAATGAAGGAAAACAGTTTGAGCATCTAAAATACTATTAAAAATATAAAACAGTTTATTTATTGCAAAAATTTGAGTTCTGGAGTTTTATTTTTATTGTTGAAAAACATTTAAATTAATAATTTCGGAATAAAATAAGATATCAAGTTGCGGTTTGCGCCAGTTTTTATGTTTTTTCATGCTCTTTCAGCCTAAGTAAAAAAAATTATATCGTTGTATTTAATATTTGGCAGAAAATCGCTAAAAAAGTCAAAAATAACACAAAGAGCCCTCTAGCGCTCAACAAAACAACTAAGTCGGCTAAGAAATTATACCACATAGAAGCCTGATAATTATTCTTGAAAACAAAAGTAAGCTCGTTAAAATTGGTAAGGCCAATCAAAAGTTACTCACATTTTTAGATATAAATATTCAACCCTTCCCCCACCTATTATTTGACAGATTAGAAAAAAAAGTTTGAAATAAAAAATGTTTATATTACTTTTAATTAAATAAAAATTAAATAAATAATACTTTTAAATGGCAGCATTCTTTTCTAGGATTTACTTTGAATATTTTCAATAAAACCAATTTTTTCTATTTCAATGTTGTATTACGCCCCCTAGCGGTCATCGTACGAACTTGTAAATAATTTCCAGCAATTTCTCTTTATCGCTTTTATTAAAAATATTTTTTCCTACGCTGTGCGATGAGTAGTTACTCAGATATGGCCGGCGACCTCTCTTAGTTGTACACCCGCTACATGATACCATAACAACAATTGTTTAATATCAACGCTTATTAATGTCAATTCTCAATGTCATGTTTAAAAATTCTCAATGTCATGTTCATACAATTTTTAAACATTTATTGCTAACGGAAAACTTTACCAATCAAGAATTGGCGTACGCAGCAACAAACTGCAATGCACGAGCAGCATCGCGGTTGTATCATGAACGTTATCCCGAACGACAGCATCCTGGATACAAAAAGTTTATTGCGGTTCATCGGCGGCTCGCTGAGACAGACATGTTTAAGACCAAGATGCATGATACTGGTGTTGCTCGAACCGTAAGAACGGTCAAATTTGAAGAAGAGGTGCTTCAGCGACTTGACGATGAACCATCAAATAGCACACGTGACGTCACTAAGAATATAAATACGAGTAACGCTTCTGTCTGGCGGGTACTACACGAGCAACAACTCCATCCTTCCAGAAAGTTCAAGGTATGACTGCAGCCGATTATCATCCTAGAGTTCAATTTTGTCGATGGCTTCTGGATCACATCATTGCACAACCAAATTTTTTACGATATGTTTTGTGGACCGATGAAGCCTCTTTCACAAGAGACGGTATTTTTAATAGTAGGAATAGCCATGTTTGGGACGAAGGAAATCCTTAGGCAATTTTTCCAACAAAACATCAGAATCGTTGGTCTGTCAACGTATGGGCAGGCATTGTTGATGATTATTTAATTGGGCCATACCTTCTACCGAAACGGTGAACAGGACCTATTTATCTGCGTTTCTTGGAGGAAGTTCTCCCAGAACTCCTTGAAAATGTTCCACTAAACGTTAGACAGCAAATGTGGTTTCAGCATGATGGAGCGCCGGCTTACTTTGCTGTACAAGTACGCGAGTATTTGGCTCAGCGGTTTTGGCACGGTTGGATTGCCAGAGGTGGAGCAGTTTCTTGGCCTCCTAGGTCACCTGATTTAAGGTCGCTCAATTTTTTCTTGTGGGGACATGTAAAGTCTTTAGTCTACAGTAAAATCAGAGCTAGACTTAATTGGACGTATAACAGCAGCATTTGAAATCATTCAAAACGAGCATCAAATTTTTAGTGTAGTCCGCCGAAATCATGTGCGGCGTTTAAATCGGTGTATTGAGGTTGGAGGAAGACATTTTGAACAATTGTTGTGATGGTATCATATACAAAAGGTAAAAATAAATGCATCAGATCCTATTTAGGTAATTAATATTTTTTCTAAATTTAAACGCGTCTTAGGGCCGTAGTGGCGTAGTGACACATTTCCGGACATGGGTTCCTATACTCAAATGGATTCTACTGTTGCACTGAACAACCCCTAGAAGTTTGATCCCATAGTTCTGAAATACCCTGTATATCATTTTATCTGATAGCGAAGAGGAATAACATATTAAAAAGTCAGCGAAAATTGCATCTTAATGTATTTGTTCAAACCAAAGATATTGACAAAAATAGTAATAAATACGAAAAAAGAAACCTTAACTGCTTAATTTTTAAAATATGGTCAGTATGAAAGTGTAACTTTCGAACTTTCATTTTCCTTATTTTAAATTTAGCCCGAAGCTTCTGTTGGAAAGTAACTCCAACCATTATCAAGTGTAAACTAACAACAAGTATTCTACAGGCTTATACAGAGCATCCGTAAAGTAGCGGATAAATTCAATAAAAATGAAATGGACCGTTTCTGAAAAAAATGCCCGAAACCGTCGATTTTAATATTGGTATTAGGCTTTTTCTTCGTGGAAATCAAATACACAGGGTGTCTCAAAAAATATGTTGAAGATGACGTCATCAATATATTTTTTAAATGGAAACCACCATTTTTTAAGGCAGAATCAGAAAGAATGCATTTTTTTACAAAGGATATGGAATAAATAGTGGTTAAATAAGCAATTTTTAACGAAAAATTATGATAAAATGTAAAATTAAAGAAATACCTATCTAAATTAAATGTTTCTATTCTGGTTTTTTAGTTGTTGTCTTTGTTGTTGTCAGTGTCAAAAAGTGAATGTATTTTGGTGCAACTAACGGCATATTTGAAGTATTTTTACATTTACGAGTGGTGTTTATTCTTTTTAAGAGGCGAAAGCAGTGCCATCCTACGTTTTATTAGTAACTACACTTTATTACCTACTGTTATTGTATAAAATATGGGAAAATTAACCGAACGTGAAAGAATCGCAATCTTGTGCATGATTGGTTTTCGACTGTATTTTATTGAAATGTAATGCATTTTTTTATAATTATTGTATCATGAAAGATTTCAAGGTTTTCGCAGCTACATCTGCTTTAGGTTTTGCGTTTTTTGGGAGAAGCCTTCAGGATCACCTGATCTATCCCATAATATAAAAACTAATAAAAAGATCATAAGAGCAAATGATTGAGTTGGAGCAATTCGAGTTTCAAAGTGCCAAGGGAATATCAGATGCAGTCTTTTGTGACTTGACCAAGGCCTTTCACTGTCTTAGTCATGTAATAATGCTGTGGACACTTGAACGGTATGAGTTTAGGGGAAGCCAAGCCCCTTTGAACTTTACGGATGCACTTTATAGAGCCGTTAAATTTATTTCGATTTAATTTAATTTTAATTTAAACAAAAAAAAAAAAAAAAGGGATCAATATATGGGGAAAGACCCTGTACAATGTAAATCGTAGTAATTCCGAATATCATAAAATTAGTTATTTAAATATCAAAATTAGCAAAATTAAAAAGAATATTTATGTAGAATATCATCCAGATTTCGGATAGACATCATAAGAAAAATGTATAAAATTACAATAAAGACTGCATAGATACAATCCATTTTTTTTCCTTTAATATAATAAAAACTAAAAACAATTTGGTATACTATGTATAAAAGGTTTGCGTTTGTAAAGCCGTAAAAAACCTTTAAGTTGAAGTAAGAAAAATTGGCGTTTAACCAGAGTATTTTAGGGCATTTTACAAATTTCCTTTTATGAATACTTACTAAAATATCCGACTGAAACATCCATAAATCTATCACGTAATGGGTGATGAGCAAGCCTAGCTTGTAACTCCCTACAGATATAAAATTCCCAGCTATTCGGAGGTTTTTGGTACTTTAATGCTACTGTGCAATTCGTCTGCTTACTGTATGCTTTGTAAACTGTCCCATACTGTCCTTTTCCCAATTGTTTTGATATTATGTAACTATCCCTTCCTAAAAAAAAGTATAATCTTAGTATAACATTAAATACACTAGAATAAATTGCTTTGGATTGAGTGCCACATCAACACAGGGGGCAGAGGGGATATTGAAACAGCTCAAGCTGAGCTTTATCTCGTTCTGGGTCGTCAGAGGAATCACAATTACAAAAACACACCGGTCAAACTCAAACTTTTTATTCGTACAACCAAAATTAAAAACTTTTAGCGCATCACCCTCGCTCATCAGGGTCTCGATGCCGAGTGACCTCGTCACCGCGGCATGTACAGTTAACCGCCAGCGCCACCATCTCTCCGGCGTTGCCGAACATCTTTTTATTTAGCTGAACCGTATCATGACCCCCCAATTAAATCTAATTCATATGAACAGATTTAATTCTATCAGACGTTTTAACAAAAGCAACTTAGAAACTAACATTGATTACAAAATTTCACGTACAAATAACCTTACAACTAATAGGAAAATATTTATTACAAACTAATTGGTTAAGCCTTCTACATCTTTATAACGCTTGAGGTTAATAATATTTTGACATGAATGTTCCCTACCCATAGAATCACCAATGACATACGAGTTAGGACCGTTGTGCTTCAAAACATAAAAGGGGCCGGTAAACAACAGGAAGAATTTTTTAATGGTTCGATCATCGGCAGATGACTGGGCATGAGATCTAACCAGCACCTTATCACCAACTTGAAAAACCGTAGGATTTAATTTTTTATTAACCTTTTCCACGCGACGTTCAGCTCGGGTGCGCAACCTCTCGCGAACAAGTATTACTACACTTTCCAAATCTAACCCCATATTATCTTCACGTGGAAATGATATAAATTTTTCTATAGGCCGCTGCGGAGTTTCTCCAAATTGCAGAAACATCGGTGTAAACCCTGTAACTTCACTAACCGCAGAGTTTAAACAGCCTTCAATGAATTCGAGAAGACATGCCCACTTAGTATGTTTATCAAAACAATAAGAACGCAGTAGTCGGCCAATTTCTCTATTATATCGCTCCGTCATATTTCCCTCGGGAAAATAAACGGAGGTATGTTTAACCCGGATACTTTTTTCGGCTAATTTATTCCTCCATAAGTTCCCGGTGAATTGGGTCCCGTTATCACTTAAAATGCACTTTGGTTTCTGAACTTTTGGTATATAGTCCAGTAACACTCTATTTATGATAGCCTTAGCAGTAGCACGTTTTAAGGCATACAACTTAACGAATTTTGAGAAAGCGTCTACCAAAACCAGTAGTTGAGTTACCCCACCTCGCGACACTGGTAATGGACCTATTAAATCTGTACATACCAAGTCACCTGGATTCTCTACAATGACGGTATGTAATTCACCCCTACTTAGCTTAGAACATTTTGCCTTTTGACAAAGGTCACAAGTAGATACAATTTGACCGATATGCCGTTGCATTTTTGGCCAGTAAAAAATTTCTTTCATTTGAGCGTATGTTTTCATTCGCCCGAAATGCCCGTTTCCGATATGATGCGCTAAAATCAGATCTCTAACTTGATTCTTAGGAACACATAATTTGTACCCCGGATTCAGATGGTCTCCCCTCTTAAAAAGCAAACCCTTATATTCTCGAAACCATGAAAAGATCCGATACTCTTTTCCTGAAAAAATTCGCGGATCTCTATTAAGCTGCTCTAAAAAGTTAATTTTTTGTCGTATCCAAGCCTCCTCTAATTGATCAGCCCGCAGAGATTTTAAATTTTGTTTTAAATTATCGTAAGATTCTGATAAACCTATCAACATAATGTGTAGGTTCGAAGATTTTTCTGGGGTCAAGAATAAACTTTTATTAGGGGGATTTCTTGATAAAATATCGGCAACCTTATTTTCAACCCCCGGACAATGTTCTACTTTAAAATCAAATTCTTGTATAAGAAGTGTCCATCTAGTCAACCTAGCCGATTTTAATTTACACGTCATTAAGAAACATAGCGATTTATGATCGGTTATTACCGTTAATGCCTGCCCTAATAAAAGGGTACGCCACTGCCTAAGGCAATGCACCAATGCTAGCAATTCCTTTTCCGTTGTAGTATACCGTATCTGACTTCCTTTAAGAGTGGTAGAGGTATAACTTATAACTTCCCTTTCTTCTTCCAAAGATTTCTGAAAAAGGCAACCCCCCACAGCATAATTCGAACTATCACATTGTACAAAAAATCCTTTTTTAAAATCAGGATGTACCACCAAGGTAGCCCTGAGAAACCGGTCCTTAATGGTCTTAAAGGCTTCTTTTTCTTCCTCTTCCCAAGACCATTTCTCATTTTTTTTTAATAGTTTCAATAATGGTAATGTCAAATCCGAGTATTTGCGGCAAAACCTTTGCTCGTAATTAATTAACCCTAAAAATCCACGAAGCTCCCGAATGTTGCGTGGTGCAGGAAAGTTTTTAATGGCCTGTATGCGTTCCGGATCCATTTCTATCCCCTTACTCGAGATTATATGCCCAAGGAACTTAACCTTCTCGCTAAGAAATTGACACTTCCTTAGTTTGACCGTAACACCTTCTGATTGAAAATAAGTAAAAAGTCGCTCCAAATGACTGAAATGATCACTTATATTTTCCGAAAATACGAATAGGTCGTCTACATAAATTACTGTAAAATCCCGCGTATCCGATGGTAAAACATTTTTTAAACACCGTATCAAACTAGCCATCGAAGTTGACAACCCAAAAGGAAGTCTCTTAAAAGTATAAGAGTCATTTTCATAAATGAAACCTATGTATTTTCTATGCTCCGGTTTAATTTCAATTTGCCAGTACGCGGATGTTAGGTCAATGGTACTTATTACCATGCCTGTCTTAAAATGAAAAAATAATTCATTTGGATTCGGCGGATTTATAAAATCCGGCTCCATACGGCTGTTTAACATACGAGCATCTAAACATATGCGTATGCTACCGTCTTTCTTTCGAACCGTCACTAATGGCGAAATATAATTTGTTTTCTCTCTTGAAATAATACCCCACTGAAGCATTTCCTCAATCTGAGACTTGACTTCGTCCCGATATGCAAATGGAATAGGGTACGTAGCACAATGAAAAGGACTATCATTGGTCATTATTATTTCGTGTTGGTAAGATCTTATATGACCCGGACATTCTGAAAATATAGACTCAAAGCGGCGTAAAAGATCAAAGAAGTGAATTTTATCTAATTCGGATGCATTAATAATATCGACGGCCGCGCGAATATCACTTTCATTATATTTGTGTTTGTAAGCACTAATATTACCCGGCTGTATCACCGAAACAGCCCCTGCGCTAGTGCATAAATTAAGACAACGCTCCTCTAAACAGCTTGTCATATGTTGACTATACTTAACTACATACTCGTTCTCATTTACAAAAAAAGCAATTATGGATTTATTAAAGTCAATATTAGCCTTAAATTCCAAGAGCCAATCGAACCCAAATAATATATCTCGATTCAATCCCGGTACTACCAAACATTTAACATCTAGGTAAACTTTCGCATCAGGGATATATAAATTAATAAGCTCTTGCGTTCTAACCCTTTGTTGTTTTCCGCCAATCGCAACCGTAATAGCCACATTCGTAACCGGTAAAACTGACATTCTAGACTTATTCGCAATGGATTTAAAAAAATCCTCAGAGATAGCAGTAATTTCGCTGCCACTGTCTATTAAAACTTCAACGCCTTTTTCTCCGACCACAGCCTTGATAACCGGCGATTTAATTGATGGTTTACAGGCCTCAAATTCACCCTCATTCTCGCTTTCCGTTTCGCTGAAAAAATCGAAATCTTCGTTAAAACGCGTCATTTCCATAGCTCTCATATTTTGCCTATCGACCCGCGCATCATTTCTGTCGACCGGCTCCGACGTTTGCCCATTAGCGCTCGAACCCTGTGTTCGCCGCCAAGTATTATTGTTTGGCCCCGTGTTGCCACGATTCCCCGGTCCGCTATTATCTGAAGTTTGGGTCGGTCCCATTACACGATCCCCACGAGTCTGCACACTTCGTCTATTAACATTAACAGCGTTACCCTCTGTTGGGTAAGCGTATGTTGCGTCGATGTCTCGCAGGTACTCATCGACCTCATCGAACGTCCTCAGCCCCCTGGTTACAATACCCCGCTGAACGTCAGGCGGAAAATGCCTGCTCAAAAACGATATTAATTTAGATTCGGGAATTGGTGACGATAAGAAACCCGCCTGGTTAAAAAGATTCGAAAAGTAGTCCGCGCGATTGCCAGATTCAAATCTCCCGTAGCTTATTTCCAAAAATAAATCTCTCTGTTTGTCCACCCCCCAAAATCTGTTTAAAAACGCCACCTCAAAATCCTGAAAATTATGAAAACTACTTTCTTTTATAGCTGCCCAATCAGCTGCTGTGCCTTTTAAACACGGCAATACCAAGCCCAATCTATGTCTATCTGGCACGCCGGCCTCGTCAAAAATTTTATAAACCTTATTTAAAAAGGCTTTAGGGTTCATTTTTCCCGCAGGAGAAAAATATAAATTATTACCCCCCAATTCCTTAAAATTTAAAATATAGGATCTATCCCCCAAACAAGCATTTTGCCTATTTATTGTTAAGCCCTCTTGAACTATCGCTCCGGCCACCGGTAAACTTACACTCGCGGCCTCATTTTTCTCCCCACTATTTTGATTTTGCTTGATAGATAGATCGGTTACAGCCTGTTTTAACATACTCATTTCAGACATTAATTTATTTAGCACCATATTGAAATCATTAGACTGAGTTATGTTTTCGTGTGCGGTAACACTATTTGTTTGCGAACCCTCCGCATTATCATTATCCGAATCATAAACAAAATCCGACATTTGATTCCTATTTTTACTTTTTCTTTTAGGTGGCATTTTAGCTTCCTTTTTTTTTTTTTTTTTTTACAAAGTAAGACCACCAACAAACAAAAACTGTCTACACTATTAAAGTTACTCGACAAAATACTACCAAACTACAAACTCTACCTTATCAAACTTAAACATTAATCTAGAATAAGGGTAGATTTCTACAAAAAACCAACTTTGTGATAAATATTAAACACTCCGAATATTCATTAAAATATTCTAAAGCACAAAAAAAAATAGTTCCGTGAGGATTCTATTATTTTAATAACCTTTATTTTAATAGAAACTAGGTAGATCCTCGTAAAATAGTCTATTGTCCTTGAAGACATCCAAACATGTTGAACTGTACCAAAACGTAGACAACGTACCACATGCGATTAACTAAACACCCATAAGACGTGTTTTTCGTCGGCTGACAGCAAATTATTTAATGATCCGCCTAGCAACAGCACGCCAAGAAATTGGAAAGAGCTTACCGGTTATTAAGCAATTGGTAACTGTAAACCTCAGGCCTCTAGTTGGGTGCCAATGAAACAGCTCAAGCTGAGCTTTATCTCGTTCTGGGTCGTCAGAGGAATCACAATTACAAAAACACACCGGTCAAACTCAAACTTTTTATTCGTACAACCAAAATTAAAAACTTTTAGCGCATCACCCTCGCTCATCAGGGTCTCGATGCCGAGTGACCTCGTCACCGCGGCATGTACAGTTAACCGCCAGCGCCACCATCTCTCCGGCGTTGCCGAACATCTTTTTATTTAGCTGAACCGTATCAATATTTTGTTGATAAACATGCTTAGTTGTCCATGTTGCCAGTGATTACTCAATTTTAACAGAAGAAAATAGTGATATAATAATTATTATAATTAGCCGAAATTGAGTTGCATTATTTATTATAAAGCAAAAGAATGAGTGAAACTCGTTTAATAACCAAAACTATTTTGTACTATATTTACACTAATAATAATTAATATTTTTAATTTGGATTCTTCCAATCACCAAATTTCCACACACAGCGGCAACGCTGTAGATTTAGCCCATAAATATTCTCGCAATAAATCTACATCTACACCTTCTTGGTATAAGAAAAAGCCCACTCTGTCCGAATTGCGGTATCTTAATACCATCGAACACACTTTCCCATTAAAAAAATTTCTTTCATTGTGTTTTAGGAGGTTACGTTTAAACTGCTAAAAAGCTACCTTACAGATCAAACACAAAGAGTAACTGACACACGAGCTCTGAAAGCCTAGTAGAAACCAGGGTTCCGCAAGCAACAGTGTTGGGTCCCATTCTATTCCTAATTTATATAAACGATTTGTTGGGTATAGCTCCGAGCTCTGTATTGGTGGCATTTGCCGAAGACATGGGGATATTTGTGAAAGAATGTTCTTGTGAAGAGGTGAAACATAAATGTGAGGATGCTTTGAGATTAATAAAAAAATGGTTAGATATTAAGGTTTAAAGCCTAAACTGTGACAAAAAAAATTGTCTTCCGTTCTTTATTGATATGAAATCAAGACCAACTTTTGAAAACATATCAAGAAAGAAAGACAAGATTGCAACAGTTCTTTAAAGATTGAAGTTGTTGAAATTGTTAAATATTTAGGCATATCTAGATAGTCAACTAAAGTTTAAACAACAAACTGAACAACTAGCTATTAAAGTTTAAAAAAAATCATTTTTAAAAAGTTAAAACATATATTAAAGCTCGCAAATCTTAGAACGGTGTACCACGCGATTTTTGAATCTACAGATCGTGTTTTCGTTCGTGACTTATCTGACTTTCGTGGGAGTTGCGTCGTTTGGCGACAAAATGTCCCAAAATATTACGCAAAAATCCAGGCATTTTTAAAATATTTATTCTAATGCGGGTTTTACAGACATTACAATATGTAAAACCCGCATAGAATTGTAATCTTAAAATGTTTAATATGCTGTGTTTTGCATAATGAAAATTAAAGCGTTATTCTAATAAAAAATAAAATATCAACTCTGATAAAAATATAATAAAAAATCAGAAATAAAACTCTAATAAACAAACTTAACAATGTATCATTTTTTTAAATAAAAGGCTCAAATAAACCGCCTTCTTTCGCAAACAAAAACTTAACCTGTCGTAAAAGCTATTTCGCACCTCCAAAAGAGTTTCAGCTAAAATGGAATTGGCACCTTCGACAATTTTATTTCGCAACTCCTCTAAATTTGTTGGCCTACTAAATTCATGCTTGTAAATGGTCTGCTTAAGGTAACCCCACAGATAAAAGTCATTTGGAGATAAATCTGGAGATCTAGGAGGCCATTTAATATCGCCAGTCCCACTAATAAGGCGGTTAGGAAAAGTATTTGTTAAAAATTCTTGTACCCTAGCCGCGTTATGGGCAGGACAGCCTCTTGCTGAAAATAAACCGATCCCAGGTCTACATCAGGTAGGATTTGAATGCCAGGAAGAACTTGATTTTGCAGCAACTCAAGGTACTTTTGAGCGTTTAAAGTGCCATCAATAAAAAATGGCCCTATAACATTGTCGCCCAAAATACCTGCCCAAACATTCAATTTCTGAGGATACTGGGTACGTAACTAAAAACTTCTGTGCTCGTTTTCCTGAAACCAATAACGAACAATGGAAGGATTGTGTTTGCCATGTAATGGAAAAGAAGATTCATCAGAAAACAAAATATTTTTAAAAAAATATTCGTTTCATTTGCCTGTTCCATCATGGTTTCACAAAATTCCATTCTTCGCCACTGGTCTTCAGGAAATATTTCCTGAGTTTTTGAATACTTGAAACATTTGTACCCATATTTTTTCCAGATACGAGCAACAGTTTTATTGCTCCTTCCCTCTCCAACACTTCTAGTGGACCGTGTCGAATCAAGTTATAGGGTACTGCAAACCATTTCTTCTCACCGTTCTATATCCTGGACCACTTCAACAGGTGGTTTTTGACGTTTTGTGTGGCATTTTTTACAATCTTAAAAACAAAAAGATGTCTCAAAATTTGTAACCACATTTAAAACCGTTCTTGCACAAGGAATCGGTCTATTCTCAAATGTCACTGAAAACAAATCTCTACATTGCCGAATTGCCTCCATAAAACCATTTAATTAATTGAACTCTTTCGGAAGGGGTATAAACAGTCATAGTGAAAAAAACACGAAAATAACGCTCAAAAATTATTAATGTGACGTGCAGTAACATAGCAAAGTAAGGTCTGCTGACTCCCGGTTCAAAAAATAAAAACGAAAAATTCCGCCACCTGCAAGCCGCAACCAAGCGGTGTTGCCATTATTTTGGGTAATTCGTAGCTCACGATAACACGATCTGTATAATGCAGTATGGGATAATCGCCTAGGGTAGCAGCTATGATATATCATTGAACGGTTTGAAAGTACTGCAAAATCGATGTATTAAGATAATTTCGAATAAGGACCCACTATCCGACAGGTCACATTTTCCAGTAATGAGGTTGCGCCAATTAAATGCTTATAGAATACATATTATCAATTATCCCCAAATTATCAATGAAACAAGTTCAAGTCAGTACCAAACTCGACAAAGATCACAAAAAGTTGCTGAAATACCAAATAAAAAAAGAGAATTTCACAAAAATGTATAACATACATGGCTTCAAAAATTTTTAATACCTTACCATACGAAATAAAAACAATTACTAATCAAAATTTAGACAACTTTGTAAAACCCATATAAAATCACTTGATTTTAGTTCTTAAGATTTCTTCCTATAAAAATTTACTAGTTACTTGTGCTAAAGAAAAAAACTAACATATTTGTATGTTTACTATTTTTATATAAGAGTTAGATTATTATAAATCTTTGTTTGTTCAATTATGTTAATTAAAATTTTTTATCAAATTTATTTAAACTATTTTAATTTAAAGTTGAAAGAGCTACGCGCTGGCAGTTAAGCTGCCTTAGTAGTGATTTCTTTGCTTGTTAAAATTTTAAATATAATAAAAAGAGTTTATTGTTGTACCACCTAACTGAATTTTTAATATATCTATTTATTATTATTATTTCTATTAGATGCTTTTCTACCCAAAGCTCTTAGATCTTTCAATGCTTAATAAATCACCCTGTACAGGGTGTCCCAAATTCGAGGGTGACCATTGGGATCTCGGAAAACGTAAAAGTTACGGGGTCGGTTAAATGGAGGCAAAGTTGCGCAATTTGGAGCTTAATAAAATGACGTTTAAGAAATTTTAAAATTCGATATCGGAAAACTAGAAACAGTTTTTCATTGCCTTTTTTTATGTTCTACAACATGCAAAAAAAAGACGTTTCGTTTTTTTTCGATCATCATCAACTTTATTTTTTCTTATGGGCGCCATATTGGATTTTCTCATTTTTTTATTATTTTTAATTTTAATTAAAAATATTATAATTAAATTATAATTTTTTTCAAGTATTTTTAATTGCCTTTAGAATGAGGTATTGCACTTGCATATCCGATTACTCCTTCTAGTACTTATATCAATGGGATTTGTTAACAAGTTTATCTGGGAAATTATCTTCGACTCTGTTTTATATATGAACCAAAGTTATGAAATACCCTGTATTCAATTCATATTTTTAAAACCAATTTAATAATGTGTTACAGGTATTTTTTTAATTTAAATGGTAAGTAGGCCATGCCAAACTGACATGGCCGTTGCTATGGTAACAAAAAAATAAAGGCGGCTATGACTTAAAACAATTGGATTGCTTAGATCAAACCTGAATGTCACCTGTTTCCCCTTGTTTTTAGTAATTCTTTAGCTTTTAAATTCTTAAAAAATAAGAAAATGGCATTTTCAAATTTAGAAAAGCGCGATATGTTGCGAATTTATTTTGGAACAAACCGAAACTAATACTTGCCGCAGAAGGACTTCCCACTGACATGGACTCCCTGAGAAAATTATACTGTCGGTTTCATAATGACTATGGTATTGGTTCGGCTGAAATTGAAGCAGACCTCTCCGCCTTTGGATCCTTCTTCTCTTCAGAAAGACTCCTACGGCTCCAGAAAATTAGAGAAGGTCAAACTAATTATTTTTCTCCAACTAAGTCAAAAATTTTTTAAATAAAACGACGCGAATAGAGGATCAAGCACCCTCTAAAAAAATGGACATTAGCAAGTTTAATATATTCCTCATTAACATTCAGTCCTTAAGACATAAAACAGATGAATTACATCTTTTATTGGAAGAGCTAAACTTTCCACATATTGTTGCCATAACAGAACATTGGTTAAAGACTGATGAGCCTGTATTTATTAAGAACTATACCACTTTAGCTAGATATAATAGAAGTAATTTATCTCATGGAGGTACTATGATAATGTCCACTAACAACGATTTTTCCGCGGTCACAAAATTTGATAATTTATTATCTGAAAAAGTATTCGAATTTTCCATCGTCTATCATAATACCTTTGACCTTTATATAGTTTGTATTTACAAAACACCTGACGCGGACGTGCAAATTTTCTGCCAAAAATTATTAAGCTTGCTAGAATCCCTGCCCTTAATAAGCAAATTAATTTTGTGCGGCGATCTTAATATTGACTTCTCCAGTGTGTGTGCTGCTAAGGAATGCCTTCAGTCCATATTTGATTCATTTGGGATGGTTGTGCATATTAACTCTCCAACCAGAATAACCAAAACTAGCTCTAGTATCATGAACTACGTCGTATCAACCTTTGATTCGGAACTCGTTGATTAAACTGTCTTTAACTCAGGTTTCTCCGATCATGAAGCAGTGTTAACTAAATTTTCTCTAAATCACAAAAATAAAAGAGTCCCGCGTAAAATGTGTCGTATCGTTGGGGAAAAAAATGTCCTAAATTTCAAAAATCTATGTCTAAGAACGGACTGGGACTTCCTATCTGATGATGTTAACACTGAGTTTTCTCGATTTATAAAGTCACTGTCTGATTTGGCATCCAACTCATTTCCTCTTAGACCCATCAATATTAAACAAAAAAAACCATGGTCTAGTAAAGGCTTACGCTTGTCTTCTAAAAATATAAACTCCTTATCACACTTAAAAAAATTCTCAGTGTGTTCTTCCACGATTACGTAAGGTTGTACAAAAAAATTTACCATAAAACAATAAAGGCAGCCAAGGACCTCTATTACAATAAAAGGATTTCTAATTCTGGAAATGTTGGTAAGGAGACTTGGTCTATTGTTAATGAATTAAGGGATAAGACTTCTCCATCTATCACAATCCCCACTTCACCGGATAACTTAAACAACTACTTTATAAATGTAGCCAAAAATCTCATGAATACCGTAACTCCTTCCCACGATCCTCTCTCATATCTCGCTAATGAGAATTTACATAATTTCTTTCTTACACCCATAGCATTAGAAGAACTACGCAGCACAATAAAAGACATTAAAAACAAATCTTCATCTGCGGCTGATGGTCTAACGCTCAAAATGTTTTTAAATCTCCCGGATATCACTTTAAACCATCTTACCAACTTGATTAATATGTCTCTTCAAATTGGAATCTTTCCAAGCTGCCTTAAGACGGCAATTATTATTCCTTTACATAAAGGGGGCGAGAAGGATCAATGTTCGAACTACCGCCCAATTACACTTCTCCCAACATTATCGAAAGACTGGTAAAGAAACGACTTTTATCCTTTTTGCTTAAATATAAAATTATAAACCCAGTCAGTTCGGATTCTTGAGTAACGAGTGCACCAATGACGCTATGTTGTCCCTCTTTAATAATATATACTCCGGCCCAAACAGCCATCTTTCTACAGCAACAATTTTGTGTGATTTCTCTAAAGCTTTCGACTGTGTAAACCATAATATCCTAATTAATAAATTGCAGCACTATGGAATTAGAGGAACACCTCTCGAGTGGTTCATGTCATACCTGAACAACAGGAATCAGTTTATTAGGGTTGATTCGATGACGTCTTCGTACAAGCCAATAGAATGCGGGGTACCTCAGGGCTCAGTTCTAGGCTCTATTTTGTTTCTTCTATTTATAAATGATATTGCTAATCTGGACATAAAGAAATGGTAAAATTTATAAAATAATAAATAAATGGTAAAATTTGTCTCTTTGCGGACGGTACTAGTTTTTCTTGGAGCAACTTTTAAATATGGTGGCTCTTCGTAGAACCATATCTCGTGACCTAGTCACCATTAAATCGTGGTGCGATTCAAATCTCTTGTGCCTTAACGTTTCAAAAACTAGAGTATTATCATTTGGCGGTGCATTGCAACCATTTGTAATTAATAACAACAGAATGGAGGTCGTTGATTCCGTAAAGTTCTTGGGACTGATGGTAGACAACTCTTTAAAATGAGATATCCACATCGGTTCCTTATCCAAAAAATTAAGGTCTGCATGTTTTGCTCTGAGATCAGTATCCAGGGAGCTAAGTTTGGCAATGGCTATAACAGTTTATTATGCCCTGTTTGAGTCGCACCTCCGATATGCCCTTCCGTTTTGGGGTACGTGTGGTGCGACTCAATTTGAACGCATATTTAAGCTACAAAAGAGAACTATACGCTATTCATTAAGACTAAATTACAGAACTCACTGCCAGGAATATTTAAAAAAATTTAAAATACTAACTCTTCCTTCCTTATTTATATTTCAATCCGTCTGCCTAATCCGCAAGCACTTCTCAGGTATGTCAGAAAAGCCATCTCACAATTATCCTCTTAGAAACGCAGAGTACGATCTTTATCTACCAACCCCACGATCAGAACTAGTTAAACGATCAATTCTTTACAATGCAAAAAAAATGCACAATCATCTCCCATATGAAATCAAATCAATAACAACTTTTACCAAATTTCGGAAAGCTCTGAAATCATACTTGCTGGATGTTATGAATTAATGTTATGTAATTTTAAGCACGCGCTTCCTAAACACTGGTTAATTTGTTTATGTTGTTATGATAATGTACATAAATAATATTCGTATATTATGTAAACAAATTAGTAGTTTGCTAATAATGTTTTTGTAAACAGGTGCCTGCTTTTTTTGCCGACTTTGTATACAAGTGAATGTATATATATTTTATAGATTTTAAGGAAATGTGACATCAAACAATTTATAAAATTGTTAAGTTTTTTGTATGTTTTGTTGTATTTTTTATTTTTATATATTTGTATTTTTTGTTGTTTCTTTCTATATATTTTGTTTGTATGATTTATTTAAATAATAGCTTTGTCGACAAAATTTTAAATTTTATGATAATAAAGCGTTGATTGATTGAAATGCTAGAATTTCAAATGAGCGATACTTACAGGAATATCCCGACCGGTTGCAGCCGCATGTGAATTACTTTGCCAAACTTGATACAAATTTGGTGGAATTTGGAAGAAGATTCTGCAAATCTGCATTCAATATTAATCTACCAACACTATTGGGCGGTAGAAAACCCAAGGCAACACGCAGAAGTCAGGCCACAGCTGTCGAACTTGTTTTAACGGGTGGATATGATTGTGGCGCAACAAAATTATTGGCCCAGTTATCTACGAGGGAAGTTTAACTTCCGAAAGGTTTATAGAATTGGTTTTAAACAACATATTAGAACAATTTAAAGATGAGCCTCTTAATATTGTAAGAGAGTTCTGGTGGCAGCAGGATGGCGCGCCTCCACATAATGGACGATTAGTCACAAAACACCTAAATGAAATATTTCCAAATAAATGGATAGAAAAGCACGGAGCTGTGCAATGGCCTGCTAGAAGTCCAGATTTGAATCCTTTGGAGTATTTTTTATGGGGTTACCTTAAAAATAAATTATTTTGCGACATACCTGACGACATAATTCAATTAAGGCATAATTTAATAAGAGAAATTAGCTCAATTCCCGCAAGATCATTCAACGTGCAATATTAAAATAGGTTGTCTTTCTGCAAAATGCATCAAAGCAGAAGTATATCAATTAAAACATATTTTGTGAATATTTTATATTATTAATTAGGTATTACCTTTTTGTGATTATGTTTAAGTTTTTTTTGTAAGATTAGGTATTTAGTTATTATTTTTGTAAACGATTATTTAATACCTATATCAGGGAAATTTCGCGTTCTTTTTGCCTTAAAAATATAAAGTATTAAGTAATAATCAAGCTTTAATTATTAAAAATTACATTGTTTTTATTTTAGTCCATAGCCAGCTTTCATTTTATTAAGTTTAACCGGCTAATCTCATTTTGTCATGGTAGACTATATAAACTTAAAAAAATCAAAATATTAGGTTAGAAAAGGATACATTTTCATTGAATTGGTTAAAACAAAAACTATATCAAATACAGATTTTTTTTTTGCGTCATGTAGGACATAAAAAGTGGCAATGAGAAACTGTTTTTAGTTTTCCGATGTCTCTTTAAATAAAGTCGGTAGAAAGTAACAACGATTTTGACAATTTTCGTTTTTTTTTTCGGATAACTCCGGAAGTATCTGGAATTTTAATTTTTTTTAAACGTCATTTTATTAAGCTGCAAATTGCGCAACTTTGCCTCCATCTAACCGACCCTGTAACTCTTACGATTTCCGAGATTCCAATGGTCACCCTCGAGTTTGGAGCACCCTGTACAATTAATTACTCCGAAATTTAAAAAAAAGTAATTTTCAAAAGCCCAACTGTTCTTAAATGTGAGGTAAATAAAATCAAAGTTACACAATTCGACCATATATCACACTTACCAATATAAGTAGGCTCTTTCTTAACAGCTAGCCTAGGATTGCCATTGATTTCGATAAAACCATCAGCATGCACCCCAGGAAAAGACACCCGATCCAATAATTCGGATATCAGTTTTGCGTCGAATGGATCAGATGGAACGTAAGTTAAAGGCTGAACCTGAACTGGCGACCGCACTTTAGACGTCGGACTTTGAAGAGGAGTCGATTGCATTGGCGAATGCGGAGAGGTATCTACAGTAGTAGGTATGTGGGGCGGTAGAACATCTTCCATTAAATCTCCTATTAAAAAAAAATTATGAAAAAATCAAGGTAAACAAGAAATACCGTACCCAAAAGACTTCGACGCAAAGCCGCATTTGCCTTCATGTTTTGTTCCAAATAACTATTGTGTTCCTCCGAAATCATACTGATTCTATTCGGATGCGCAAATACTGAAGATTTTGTAGTTGCTCCGCTTGAACTGGAGCTAGACCTTAAATATTTGGAATTATTTTTTGCACACAAAAAGGGTTCTGTAGCATTGATCTTACCCAAAACCACTTTTTTCTTCTATAATTGTACTTAGGATTTTATTTTGACATTTGGTTTCGCTAAATAACATTTTTCTTGCATTTTGAAGCTCCTGCATATTGGATTCGTTGACTGGTTGGCTTTTAGATTGGGGGGTACTGACCTACAAAAGATTTTAAATTCAAAACGTTGATTTGTCAATATATTGGGATATATTTGATATACATTTCCACGCCGCCCCCTCTTCCAGTAGGTCTGTCCTTCGTTACTCGCCTATTATCATTTATTTTATACCACCGAAGATTTTGATTAAACAGTGCTTTCATTTCAAAATGAACTACCCTTAATAACTTCTTGATAAAAAAAGTCACGCCAATCTAGATATACAGGGGGACGTTTCATTTTATATAATAAACATAAAAAAAAATATTTTTTTTGAATATAATTTTAATATGTAGTAACTAGTCTCCGTCCGATTTTACCAATTTGAACTTAATTTCTATCCTTAATTTGTATCATGTAGTGTTCTTCTCTGCTTCTTATTTGTTCTTTTTATTAGTGAATACACAAGCGGATCTGATTATGCCTAGTATGGGCGAAACACGTGTAACCCTCTGACTTTAATTTAATAAATTCGAGACCTGTGACTTGAAGTTTGTTTCATTACTATTTAATGTAAGCCGATCTCTTTGAGAAAAGATGGACTATTTCTTGGAATTACTTTGGTATATCAAATGCGAACCCCCATTGTGTAACACATCATTAGTAGCATTAAAATATCTATTCAACAGTGCCAAAAAAAAAATAAAAATCGGTTGACGTACCAGCGAATAGTATAGTAAAATGTCTGGTAATAATGAATATTTTATCGACGTCATGCTTTGATATGTCAAATGGCTATTCTATAGTGTGATACATCATTTTAAAGGGCATACAATCTACCACCTAACGGTGTATAAACAATATAAGTTTATGGACTTATAAACAATAAGTCAGTTCACAGAATTTATTTTAATAAGTGCACAAAATATACTCCGTTATTCGCGAGACAATAATAAAGTGTGTTTTGGAATTCCTCACGAACATTGGCAAGTGTTTGTCCGATAATATCTCTACATTCACGAGTAATTCGATCCTTTAAATCATTAATATTTTCAGGTGAGTTTTAGAAACTTTGCCTTTTTAAATACCCCAAAGAAAAAATCTAGTGGCGTTAGGTCTTGCGACCCAACAGGTCATTCAATTGCACCACGCCTGCCAATTGTTCATTAAGCCACTCTCGAACTGTCAAAGCGTAGAGCGGGAAAAAAAATCTTGTTGCAAATACAAATTATTTTCGTTTAGTATCCCAACACCAATTTCAGCCACACAACAATATTTGGACTTAATGAGCTGCTTATTACCATACATTTTTACTGGTAAATCGCTTCAACTTTCATCATTTTTTTTTTAGCGAAGTAAGATGGAAAATTGTTTGCCATTTAAAATAATGTGTCACTATGAGGACACTATGAGGCAACCATTTGACCTACCAAAGTTAAGCTTGATAAAATGTCTTTTATTACCACACATGTTTGCTTAAGGTACGTTTCCTTTGAAGCGGCTGACGCACTGCGTCTGACGCAGATACTTGCGCTACAAAGAAAATTAAATATAATCGTTTTCTTTCATGCGTCTGACGCTATGCGTTTGGTGCGGCTGACGCGGATAAGGACCAGTGCCTGCGTCAGTACCTCTCTCCAAGCAGTCTAGCCGCAGCCGCAGAGCAGGATAGATCGTAAAATTTTTGGAATTTGTGTTTACAAAGAGCAAAATCAGGTTTAAAAATCAGTATAATGGCCGTTAACAACGCAAAAGTTTTATTTTCATGTACGGAGGACGAAAGATTGGTGGAATGTGTTTCAAAGTTTTCTTGTTTATTTGACTTGGAACACTCCTCGTACAAAGATCAATTAGTGAAAGATAATGCCTGGAAAGAGGTTGCGGATTTTGTACCAAAATCAGGTAAGATAGGTATATTAATTACTTAAGAGTGATAAAAAAACTATAGAGGCAGTTTGTCATTTTATGTGATGCCAACACGATAGACTGTGAATTCCTGCTTTGTAAAATTTGCTCCTGTATATTTACCAACATAACAGGGGCGTCATGAAATTAATGTTTTTTTTTTTAAATTATTGGATGTTATTTCTATTTAGTGCACTTAATGTATTCGGTAAAATTCGTCCTGGTAACAGTTTATTTAAGCCAAAAATAAATTTTGCAGCGTTGCCTGATTGGCCCTTTAACGAGTTTTTTTTTTGAAAATAGGAAGAAATGGTTCTTAGAATGTGAGCTTATTTCGGCATGTAAACAAACCTGAATTTATGAATGGAAAGCTCTTTCTATAGTTCTTTATTACTCTAAGATTAATTATTATAATAAATTAATAACGTTTTTTTTTTAAATCTTTATTATAAGATGTAGATACATATATCTATATTTTTACGCAGTTCTAGTAATATATTGATTTTGCCACATGACAGATCCTGCGTCCCCATTACAGTAATCCATAAATAAATCTCTTACATAAAAACCGTCAACATTTGCAAAACCTCCCGTTCTAGCTAAGGGAATTAAATTTTCTGATGGTGGTCGCTCAGTACGATCAAATTCGTAGTAAGGTCTATTTTGAGCTTCTAAGTATGCTTCTCTAAGAAAATTATGTAGGCAGCAGGCTACAATAATTAAATCATCAGTTGTCTCTGGCTTCAAATCAACAGGCGTGTAGAATACGCGAAAAATTTGAGACAGCAAGCCAAATGCGTTTTCAGAAACTCTCCTAGCCCTGCAAAGTCGATAATTAAAAATTGCTTTTTGATTATTAGCACTTGCAGCTGGTCTAGAAAAGGGTTTCATCATATGTGTATGTAATCGGAATGCTTCATCACCCACTAAAACAAAGGGCGCCACAATTCCTGAGTTTGGTAGGCTACAAGACTGCGAAAACATATTTCCACTTCTAAAAAATTTTACAATATTGCTTTTGTCAAAGATTCCATTGTCGCCTTCTTTACCATATGATCCAACATCAATAAATATAAATTTGTAGTTGGCATCGACAACTGCGAGTAAAACCATGGAGAAAAAATGTTTGTAGTTAAAATACAAAGATCCAGTTTTCATTGGACAAAACATTCGTATATGTTTGCCGTCTATAGCCCCGCAGCAGTTAGGAAAATTCCTTCTTTGTCCAAATTCCTTGGCCTTTTTTCTTAAATCTTCTGGTGGCACTGATGATAAAAAGATTGGCATTAATTTTTGGCGTAATACTGAAAGTGTCGTTTGTACAATTTTGGATACATAACTGTGAGATATCCTAAATGCAAATGCCAGTGAGTGATATGATTCGCCAGTCGCCATATATCTGTAAAAAAAATTAATGATACATGATACCTTTTAACTAGCAAAAAACATTAATAAATAATTTATTTTTTAAATTATTGTTTACATTTTTTTCAGTGACAGATTGTAAGAAAAGATGGCGTAACATTAAGGACACTTATATGAAAAGAAAAAAAAAGAAAAGGGATCAACTGGATCTGCTACCAATAAATCAAAACCTTGGCCTCTGTCTAAAAGGTTGTTTTTTCTAAAAAAAGTGAATCATTAACGACTGTAAGTATATTTAAGAGATTTGGATTCTTTATAATTTTCTTAATACAACACTTTATATTGTAGAAGCACATCAAACATTGAAGAGCAAGAAAGTCAATATGAACAAGAAACTGACAGTATTGAAACTATATGTATACTACCTTATTCACCCCCAGAGTTTGATGATGCACTTTTCACCTCTGAAGCACCATCTACATCTACTTTTCAAGCATCTTGTTTTACTCTACAAAGGAACACTCCAAGTCACAGTTTACGTTCACAGCCAAGTAAGAAACAAAAATTCACTGACAATCTTACTCGAATGATGCAAGACAGGCAAAACGACCGAGCCAAAATTATAAATTCAATATCTAAAAAAAACGAAGATGATGAAATTGATGTGTTTTTTAAAAGTATTGCTATATCCGTAAAAAAATTCAAGAGAGAGCTCCAAAACGAAGCAAAATTGCAAACCTTAAAAACGGTTATTGATTTAGAAGAACGTAACAAATCTACTAGCAGTACGCCTCAAATATCACCTTTAGAATCAAATTCTAGCAGTAGTTTCTTATATTCGATTTCACCACCACCAACAGTTACGCCAGCACCACCAGTTACGCCAACACAACCAGTACCTTCAAAAATGCAAAATTTTTATGTACATGCTTTCAACCAATATGAAAATCTATGATGTATTTTAATTAGGTACCTACCGAATATGATCATGAATAAATAAATAATACTTACCGCAAAGTAACAGCTAGTTTTTCATCTGGGGTTATAGGATACGGATATTTATTTGAGGAATTTCTCGTTATATCATCTTTTATCATATCCAGAATATATTTAAATTGTGAAATGTTTAGCCTAAAAAACTCCCGAAATTTTCTCTCATCCTTTAATAAATGTTCATTAATAAGTATGTTAAAACATCCCTCTTCTCTTCTTCTCTTAAACATGGGATGAACTTCCGCAATTTTTTCGTAATTGTTGAGTTCCATCAATATTTCCTCCTCTTTATCGATTTCTTCCAATAAACGATATAATAGCAAGTCGTTTTTATCCATAATAAATTTTATTTCTATCGAAAAGAAGTATCCGCTTTCTGTCAAAGATCGTACACAACTGACGCGCGAGAGAAAACACTAAACTTGCGTCAACCACATGCGATAGACGCAGTCCGTCAGCCGCGTGCATCCGCCGCTTCAAAGGAAACGTACCTTTACTATTCGCTTATACGTCAACCAATTTTATTTTTTTGGGTTTGGTTAGATAGGAGATTGTGTGACTTTAAAATGATATATCACAATTAGGAAAACCATTTCAAATACAAAAGTTTGAGGTCGATAAAATATCCATTATTCGCAGACATTTTTGGTCACTATTCACTGGTACGTCAACAAAGTAGTACAATCAAAGTTCATGAAATGCAGCTGTTAAAAAACAGACGTTGAGGTGTCCAGAAAAATGGTGTACCTTATATTTTCATTATATTTCATCGTGACACATTAATATTGTCTTTTTTAGAAGTGTTTTTAAATACTATGCCTAAAAAGGATTTTTCCTACAAAATAAATAATAATTATTTATATTATAAGTGGTTCATTGGTAACTGAATGGATAGAAAATATTGATAATTTGGCAATATGGCCGGGTCATTAGAGGTCACCCAACGAGTGAAACAGCTGTAGTTGTTGACTTTTTTGGTAGAAAATCATGTTTATTACTATTTGGCAGGTAATTTGTTTGTAAGAAAAATTTTTGATATATGGCTTTGCACATAAATTATAATTTATTACATCTTGATTTAGTCCTTTGTTTTTTAAAACTGGTAAGCCTTTAAACATTTTCATTAGATCAGGAATTTGAATGTACCCTCTATTTGAATGTATAGTATGTGAATGTATGTAAGTTAGATACCTCCCAAAGTGTCACTGGTTTCAGGAAAAAACTAGAGGTACATACACATAATAGAGTAGATTCATTTTACTAAAATTTGGCATCGGACAGTTGGCTTTTAAATAAACTAAAACATTTTTATTATTATGCTGCAGATATAAATATTTTTTCTATGATTTAGTCACTTAAACGTTTGTTATATAAATTGGATAACATATTATAACTGCTTTCAAACAGTCCTTATACTTTTTTTTGTAATAGGTATAGGCTTATTTATTTATTTGTTTAATCAATACACGGGATCAACCCCATTACAAAAAATATAAATAATGCTGAAAAAAAAAAAGCTAGATTTATTCATTAACAATAATTATCTGACCTGATCTTAATAACAAGAATAATTAAACTGTTTTACAAGTAGTAATAATAATATTTCAAAATATAAACAATATAAACAACAAATATAAACAAATTGGCATTGCAACATTACCTAAGAAAAAACAAGATATATTGTTATGAATAACAATGATCAAATGTACTTCAAATTACTAATCATGAAACAAAATTATTTAAAAAAAAAAAACAAAATCCTACTAATTCTTAACAAGACTTAAAATGCAATAAGGAAATTCTCAAAACTTTAATTCCATTAGAGTTTACTAACCTCAATGTTCTTTCGTCAGATGAGGGCATAGCATAGTTGGTACGATGATGAGGCAAAGAAAACAATCGATTTACCCTCAGATTACGGTGTGGAATATTAAATGAAATTTTACTAAGTTGTTCGGGACAAATCACAAGGCCATTCAATAGTTTAAACATTAACATTAAATCGTTCTCAGTGTGTCTCTTAAGAGCATTAGTCACCTGCTCATTACTGTTATTTCAGTAATTCCTTTATTTTAAAAGATATTTAACTGCGGTTTTGAGTAAAGTTATTTAAATTTCCTAAAGAACACCGCTACAGAACGTTTTTTTTATTTTTTTATTTTTTTGTAGTTTTTAATTCTGCAATAATGAAAAAAAGTCGAAAATTCGTCTATAGCGGGAACATAAAATCATTATTATAAAATTAAGCCAAATGGTAAAATATAAAATTTTAATTAATAAGAGCGTAATATCAATAACCGAAAAATTGAAAAAACAGCTTTAAATTTCCCAATACCTGCGGCTTTTGCTGGTAGCTGGCAACGCAGCGCCGCGCGCCGCTTGTCTGGCTGGTGACGAGAGTCGTCCACTGAACGGAAGCTGTTCGATATTATATCAATTTCGGTAATTGCATGCTACTGTTTTTCCGCTGTAATTTGTATACCTATGATTTTGTGCTTTTTGGGGTAGTTGTGTTTCGTGTTATTATTGTTTTTTCTTTTATCTTTGCGTTTTTTATTCTTATCTATTTTATTGTGTATTAGTTAACCATTTTTTTTATTGGCGGTTTGAAAAATTTTAATAATAAACAATGGGTAAACGAAAGGAGGGTAAAAAAGATGTGTATTATATTAATAAAAAATCTTTAAAACAAAGAATGAAGCAAGCCCGATCTAATAAAATAAACAATTTAAGGTACGTATAAAACAGTTTTAACCTAAATAAAGGTTTATTATTTACTTAGGTTTATTAAAACTTTTTAATCTTACTTTATTTTAGAACTGCATCTCAAACTTTTAAAAATACTGTTTCTGTTAAAAATACTGTTTCTGTCGACCATCTAGAAGAAAAGGCTCGCGAGGAATCCAGGTTAGTATAGGATTTTTTATAAGCATTTAGAGAAGTGCCTTTTTTAACTTTTTAATGTTTTTAAGGTAACTTTTTTGAGTATTTAGAATTTACAACAACATTATCCTGAAAAATACAACATATTCCATAGAAAAAAAACTTTCATTTATTACAGTAAACCCTCGTGTAGTTATAATTATCAAGATTCTCAGAAACAAATATCGCCAACAATTTTGAATAATTATAGTGAGTTAAATGTTGAAGATTCTATGAGGTATGTATATATTACATGTTATTTTTTAATTATAATCTAAACGTATTACATTTTAGTATAGAAAATGATAATAAACTTAAAAATGGTGCTAAAAGTCAAAGCCAGCAAGAAAATAATTTAGAATCGGAGGAAAAAAGTGGTAAATAATTTAATACATTATTTATTAAAAATAATTATATAAAATTAATTAATTTTTAAGCAATGAATTTGAGATAGCAGGTAGGCGGATATTTGACGTTGAATATTTATTTAAACAATTTTTAAATGGGGAACGGCATAAACCGTTTGACTGCACTCTTGTGGATATGGAATTGATTAAAGAAAAGAGCAACGGATTATATAGTGAATTTACACTAAAATGTAAAATGTGTAACCTCACTAAAGTAATTTCAAATGAAGAAAATAAATCTCAACAACTTGAACTAAATTCTTCAATGGTTTTAAGCATATCTACCGGACTAGGCTATTCACAAATTAAAGAAGTAGCCACTTCCATGAATATACCATTTATGTCTTATAAAACGTTTAGCAGCCACCATGAGAAAGTGGGTTATTTGATTAGGGAATCCGCATGGAAGAGTATGGAAGAAGCTGCCGCTGAAGAAGCTAGAATCGCAACCATTGAAGGCGAAGTGGATAAAGATGGAATTCCATGTATTACCGTAGTGACCGATGAGGCTTGGGCAAAGAGATCCTACAATGTCAATTATGATTCTTCTTCTGGAGTGGTAATACTAATAATAATAATATCAAAATCAAAAATAAGTATTTCCTTTTAACTGTTGACTAAAAACATTACATAAATGATTAATGTTTTAATTTGTAATTTTTAGGCATGTATAGTTGGCTATAAAACAGGGAAGTTGTTATTTCTGGGAATAAGAAATAAATTTTGTTCGTTATGTTCCTGGTACGAAAATAAAAAAAAGATGTTCCAATATATAAGTGTCATAAGAACTGGAACGGTACATCTACATCGATGGAAGCTGACATAGTATTGGAGGGCTTTAAAAGAAGCATTACAATTTAAAATTTACAAAAATGATTGGTGATGGAGATTCCTCGGTCCACCGAAAACTATTGCAATCAAAGCTCTATGGTAATATGTTGGTGCAAAAGGTGGAGTGCAGGAATCATTTGTTGCGAAATTTTGCCAAGAAAATTCGAGAAATTTGTAGTATGTATATTTTATATTTTAATACAAGTATACAGAGTGTCCTACTTAAAATGATATACATGGGGAAATCGAGAGCATGATTTGGTAGAAGTTAAATGCCCATTTAGCATTGCCAACATGACTCCAACCGAAGCAATATTATCAAAAAAGATTACATTCGCTACATTGGAAAATAACCACCTACATTTGAAAAAAACCACAATTATTACTACCAAGTTCAGGGGCAGTTAGCTATAGCTAACAAGAAATCATGCTATTTTATTATTTGGAGCCCTCTTGGCATGTTAGTTGAACAGGTGAGAGTTTTAATTGAAAACATAAATTAATACTTTATAGTATTCTGTATTTTTTTAGATTGGCCGTGATGAACAATTTTGGGAGGAACAAATGTTACCAAAATTACAAGCCTTCTACTTCCATTTTTTATTACCAGAAATAGTCGACCCGCTTTATCCAAAAGCGCTGCCTATCAGAACTTAAAATTCTTCCGTTGGCGGAAAACCTGTCAACTGAATCGATGCAGAAGCTAATGTAATATATATATTTTTTTAATTTATTTCCTAATATGTAAAAACCTTAATAAATATGTATATACGTTTTTTATATGTTTATATTTTTTTTGTTAATGTACGTTTCGTTCGTTTCTTTTTTTTTTTAAATTTATTGCAATATTTTCCCATAATACCTAAATTGGGCGTAGCACGAATCTGGTAAAAATAAGTGCAAAAATAAAATAAACTTACAGCGTATCAAAGTGTATTCAAGATGATTTTTAACTGTCAATATCTCAAACACAATAATTAAAGCTAATATTTATAGATAATAGATAATTTATAGGTTATTATGTGTAATAAATAGTAATATTTAATCTAATAAGATTTTAATTATTTAGAGATGTGAAAAACATATTTTAACATAATGCAGAATAAAATTGCGCTTGTGTCTTGTGTTTTGGTGCAATTTTTTTACAATGTTTATTGAAAATCCGTATAAGCCTAAAGATTTTTTTTTTAAGATTAAAATCATAAAAGCGTATCCAATAAACGCTTTACTAATTGCGCAAAAACTTCTTATGAAGCAGAAATAGAATAAACTTCAAAAAAAAAAAATAATAAAACGCTTTTCTGGACGAGACCGCTCAAAAATTCACAACGCAATGCAGCCCGAATCGCTGCGGATCGATGGGAAAGCAAGTGACGACGCAACGCGCGACGGTGCCGTGTTGTCAGATGTTTGCCGGACGGGCTAAACGACTAAAAGCGGATTCTCAGTTGGTCGCGCCAGGAATAGCGCTCTTAAGTGAACTTCGCATATTCAGCAAGTTTACTGCTTCATCATAACAATGGTCATTAGGAACTGATATGTAAAGTTTGTTTTTGAACTCTCTCCAGTGCTATACAATTATTCATGTAAAAAGGAGACCAAATTATTGATCGATATTCCAGCAAAGAGACAACAAGTAATATGTACAACCTTTAGCAAGTTTTAACCGACAGGTCCTTACAATTGCGCAGGACAAAACCAAGGACCTTAGATGCTTTAGTTATAACAGTATTCACATGGGTATTAAAATTCAATTGTTCATCAAAAAAGATACCAAGGTCCTTTACTACTTCAGTATACCTAAGATTAACATTATCAATAGTATAGGAGGAAATTATCTGCTTGTTTATTTTGTATGAACTAGTGCAACTGCATTTACCCACACTGAAAGCCAAACCATTACCAACACACCATTCACATAATCTATTCAGATCATTTTGCAAGAGAACCATGTCCTGTTCTGAACCGATCATCCTATAAACCTTTAAATCGTCGGCAAACAACAAAAAATTACTATTTTCAAAGCAAACCAAAATATCGTTAATGAAAATATTGAACAATAGAGAAGAACGATGACCACCCTGTGGAACCCCAGTTGGTAGCATTACCAATTTGTACCTGCTGAAATCTGTCAGAAAGAAAACTTACACACCAGGCCACCAAACAATCTAAAATGCCAAAAAGTCTCTTTTGACTCAAGATTTTTTCAGAATAGTTAAAATCCTGCAAAAATCCTAAAATAGAATAGAATAGTTTAAATCCTTCTTGTTTATCTGCTGAGGGTAGTCTATAAATAACATTAATAAATATTTTGTTTGTCCTTTAAAACCAAAGTCTGAAGCTTACGACCTTTTGCGGATTTGATTGCACTAAGAAGCTTAATTTTTTTGGATAAAGAGAAAAACTTTACAATTATATTTTTAGGGAAGCTACCAGTGTCTTTCCCTTTGTTGAAACGAGCCACCCTATGGTATGTTCCAACATCTTCATAATTAATTTACATTCCGACAACCGATCACAACTTTTTACTACAACTGCGATGCTTTCATTCCTTTTTTCGGGGATACCACAGCTCGATGTTGTTTTTCTCAAATATTCTTGATGCAGTGCTTCAAATTTTATTCTCAGAGACGCAGATTCCTGACGAACCTCGGAACACTCCCACTGCAATTCAGCAACGGTTTTAGATCATTCATTTACCATTTCACTGGTAAAGTCATCTATCATCGAGCCAAAAAAGTTCAGAGAATCAGCAAACCCCGACTGAACTGATTTTAAAGAAGTGTTTTGCGGTGGTCCTCGTAGACAGGTCGAAGTGCACTCTTTACAGCGCTAAGCAATGCCGGAGTCTGAATTTAAGTTGAAATCACACTGGATGGTGATTTTACACATGTCAGATGATATTCACGACTACAATGACACGCGATGTCGAGATTTGACCGAGTAATGTTGCTGTTGCAATTAGAACATAAAGATATCGACATTTTTAATATCCAAATAAAAAGTTTATAAGGTTTTTATATAGGACTTTTAACTAAAAAAGCCCTACACAAAATAAGCACACTACGTTAGATGTTACTAGTCAAAAGAAATAATAAAAGCTCAAAAAGCACACATCAAAACGGAGCAAAAAAATCGTATGGGTATTTCTTTACGCGCCGTACAGAGATTATTTGTACAGACAATGTTAAAAAATTTCCATCACTATCTAAATCATTATTTAAATAACACATTTCCAGGACGCTGGATTAGACGATGGGGCGCAATTGAGAGGTCCACTCGGCCACCAAACTTAAGTCTTCTGCATTTTCTTTTTGACAAAAAGCAAAAGCAAAGTTTACAGTACTCCACCTAATACATCAATGACGTATGTCGCGAGGTGATCGCAAAAGTTACAGAATATAAGACAACGATTTGAAGATAACCTGTATCACTGTATGGATTTCAGTATTGTCAAACCTATTGTTGGTAGTACAAATATCAATAAAAAATCTCCATATTTCCTAAATGCAACGTAAAAGAAAGGTCAATTTTAATTTCCTTTTACATTGCATTTAGGAAATATGGAGCTTTGAACTATACACTAACATTCCCATTTGTAAAAAAAATGGGTTCAAGGTTTTCATAAGTTTTCTGCGTCAAACTTGTCCTCCAATATACAGTGTGTCCAAGGTAAGGATGTCTATCATGGAGATCTCGGCAGCTATAGGAGATACGAGTTTGATAAATTAGAGAAAAGTTGCGCATTTTAGAGCCTAACAATACGTCGTTTAGAAAGTTTTAAAATTATGAGTAGATCCGGAGACATTCGAGAAAAACCGAAATTTGCCGATTTTGCTTTTATTTTTTTCTGGCGTTATTTAAAGAGATATGGAAAAACAAAAGACACTTTCTCATGGCCACTTTTTAAGCTTTAAAAAATAACATTGCGAGATTTTTTGTACCACGTTTCGTTTCGAAGAAACCATCATCAACTTAATTTTTTTATATGGCGCGTTAAAAAATTACACCCTGTATAAAATGGCATATTTTCTTACGATTACAACAATATGTTTCTACAATATTTAAATTGTAAAAAATTATTTTTTATTAAATTCCGATAGTTTTGATGTAGTAGGCTGTGAAATGACGTTGAGAAAATGTCAAAATTAAATAAAAATTAAATGTCAAAGTAGTTTTTATTATAACCATTATTTTTTATGATTTTTATGGTAAGTGAAGTAAGTAGTTTTAATTATTTGATAAATTTAGTTGACATTGTGTTTTTGAACTCTGTTTTTGCATCTTGTTGCTAGTTTTTTTTGTTACAAAATGGAAGACGCTTTTTTACCTGAGGAAAAGTTTGATATGTTGAAATGTTATATCCTATGCTACAGCAACTCTGTTGAAGCTGGTCGTATGTATTTAAATAACTATCCAGACAGGAAACAACATAGTACTAAAATTTTCGGAAGATTGGTTTTCAATCTTAAGCAGTATGGCGCGTTTAAGAAGCCAGTATTGTCAAGAAATAAGCCCTGCAATGAAGAAAAGGAAAATAATGTGGTATTAGCTGTAACTGAAAATCGGTAAATATCTGTTAGAAAAATTGAAAATGCCACTGGAATACCAAAATCTACTGCCCACTTCATTTTGAAAAAAAAAATACCACCCATTTAAATTCAGAATCTGTCAAGGCCTCAGACCTGGTGACGAAGAAAGGCGCAGAACATTTTGTGAATGGTACACCAAGAAGTGTCAGGAGGATGAAACATTTCCCCATAGTATTATCTGGTCCGACGAGAGCATGGTTACAAAGAATGAAATTTTTAACCGGAAGAACACCCATTATTGGTCAAGAGATAATCCCCGAGTACACCGAATGGCTAGACATCAGCACCGTTTCGGTTTTAATATGTGGGTTGGCATTTTTGGAACAGATTTAATAGGCCCCTTTTTTTACAACAATTCCCTTACCTCGGAGCGGTATCGCAACTTATTAGAACGCGATTTGGAAGAATCCTTGGACAACTTACCGCTTGCCAAGGTTAGAAACTGTTGGTTTCAGCAGGATGGTGCCAATGCCCTAATCGTGCGAGAGTATCTATCGAACAGATTTCCGGAAAAATGGATAGGAACACATTTAACAGTTCCGTGGCCTCCTCGTTCCCCACATACACATAACTCCGCTCGACTTTTTTCTCTGGGGCTATTGCAAAAATTATTTTTACAGCCGTGTTTTTGAAACTGAGGATCAGCTGACGAGAATAGTTCTTGAAGCATTTGAGAGCATTATACCTGATATGTTAAGAAGTGTTTTAAACTCGACTGTTAAAAGATGTTATCTGTCTTGTTATATATTGTTATTTTGTTTGAACATTTATTACTATGATTTAAATTAGTATTTTTGGGTTTCTAGTAGGTAGTTTTTTAATTTAATAATATGTTTAATTCTTTAAAATAATTACGTGACCTAGCTACGTGAAGGTATATGAATAAAGTTTTTAAGTTGTCATTAACGTGATTTCATAATTTATTATTATTTAATTTATAATTATTTATGAAATATAATAATTTCAAAATTATTTTTATTTAATAATTTCAAAATATGAGTAATAGCAGCCTACTACACCATACTCAGCGTCATCATTTCACCGCCTACTACATCAAAACTATCGGAATTTAATAAAAATCCAATTTTTATCATTTAAATATTGTAGAAACATATTGTGTCATACATCGTTATAATCGTAATAAAATATGCTATTTTATACAGGGTATACTTTTTTTACGCGCCATATAAAAAAATTAAGTTTATGATGGTTTCTTCGAAACAAAACGTCGTACGAAAAATCTCGCAATGTTATTTTTTAGAGCTTAAAAAGTGGCCACAAGAAAGTGTCTTTTGTTTTTCCATATCTCTTAACGCCAGAAAAAAATAAAAACGAAATCGGTAAATTTCGGTTTTTCTCGAATATCTCCGAAAATACTCAAAATTTTAAAACTTTCTAAACAGCATATTGTTAGGCTCTAAAATGCGCAACTTTTCTCTAATTTAATCAACCTCGTATCTCCTATAGCTGCCGAGATCCCCATGATAGACATCCTTATCTTGGACACACTGTATACACTTAACCTATTTTGAATTCTGCCGAAAAGTTCTTTCTCACCCTGCAAGGCTTTAAGGTACGTTGTTCATAGGTCACCTTGCATGTATTTATTTATTTCAATTTGTGTTAATTGAAAATCTATTAAGTCCTTACATTTTTAATATCGAATATTGGCAACTTACCTTCATTTCGTTAAGATTAAAATTAAATTGCTGCGTTGTGCAGGATGTCTCCAACGCATTGTCCATCTCTTCCAGGTCTGAGGCGGAAGAAGAACTATTATCAGAGAAGGGTATGGCTGCCATAAGGGCCGGCTGAGCAGCCATGGCATTATCCATGCCTCCACGAGATCCGGTTTCAACTTCATCCGCATTTAGCGTCCTGAATGCCGTTTTCATAGCATTACCTAAAATAAAATTCAAGTTTCATAAAGCAATGCAGCAATAGCGATTTCCTATGGTTCTACCTTGTGCCGGAGCCTGGAACAGATTATCTTGCATTGGTTGTTCGAATATAGCAAATGCGCTAGTTTTAGGTCTTGGGCTAGGCGCTATTTCACATGGTTGACCTAATATTAATCAGATTAGTATTCTTTAGGGTCACCATGTTTTATAGTTAATTACCCTGAATCTGTACGTCCTGCATAGGCGACTCAAAAATTGCAAAAGGCGAGGGTTTGACATCATTCGTCGGAGATGATTTGTACTTCCGCGAGATAGCAGATTGCTGGGGATCTTCTAATACTTCAAATTTTGGTCTGGCTACAACACTACTGTTACTACAAAAAAAAATTAAGAAGTTTAAATGTAGGGATTCAACCTTATATTTTATGTTATATTTAGAAAAAAAAAGCAATAAAAACGTTTAAACCATTCTCTATAAATCAGAAAGAGTTTTGAAGTTATAGTCTCAAAAATAGTTGCAGATAAACTGTGTTTGATTGCAACTATCTGCAAATATTTATTTATTTACTCTTAAGTTATACAGTGACCGCATAAATTCGATAAAAATTAGAGACATGATTTTTTGAGAAAACGCTCGGACCCGTCGATTTTTATTTTAAGTTGCGCATTATTCCACATAAATTTTTGTATACAGGGTGGAACAACAAAAAAGATATGACGTCATCGGTCATTTTTTTAAATGGAATGCTATATTTTTTATTGCATTTATGAAATATACGCGAAATTCCAAGCAAATTTTGTATAACACACCTTATCTCAAAACTCAACTGTATCAGAAATATATATCGAACTGTATCGAAAATTAATAGTTTTTATCAGAATAAATGATGGCTAATTTAACGGAAACCCAACGAATTGAAATTTTGATGATGCTAGGGTACGCGGATCGAGTGCGCACGCAAAAAGAAGTAGGGGAGACCGGGGACAATTGAAATAGGAGACGGTTGAAACAGTCGCCATTTTTTTTAGACGCGAAGGTAAAAACTCGTGTACGCAGTCTCACAACGTTTGACTAATTCCACATTTCTGCTCGACAGTGTGAAACTAGCAGTTGAGCAAAGTGGGTGTGTTTGCGCTCGGCTCTCTTATTTTATGTCAACAAAGTAAGTTTTACGTTTCATCTAAAAAGTGTGGAAACAAGAAATTTCAGTGTAAGTACACCACTTTTTTGTTTTTAATCAATTTTTTTATATTTTTGCTTAGGTTTAGCAGCCTAAACTTGTTAGTTTTAATTAAAGAGTTTAAATTAAAACAATGCCGGCGCCGGCAGCGCGGTGGGTATATACCTGCCTAGCAGTCGTGTGGCCCTGGGTTCGAGTCCCAGACTTGGCATGGTCGTTTGTGATGTTCGATTTAGTTTAAGTACTAAAAAAATTATATATAGAGGTTTTTCGTGACTAAATGTGCTCAACACAAGGTCAATAAATGAATTAAAAAAAAAAAAAAAAAAAAAAAAAAAAAAATTAAAACAAGATGTAAATAATTTTTATGGGGACGGTTGAAACATAATTTATAGAAGGCTTTTGGTATTATTTTTGCGTAAACTGATTAACTGATTGTAACAAACTCTCTGAGGGCTATTATTTTGTTATAGAATGCCACGTGAAAGGGTCAGGAAAACAAATAGAGGTCTCAAATCCAACTTGGTTTACGAAAATGCGTATTAGGGAGGTTATTGAAAATGGAGCATCCGTAAGGTCAGATTTGTTTGAACTGAATCATGTTACATTAGACAGATAATTAAGAAAAAAAAAGAATCTATTGAACAAGGGTCTACTGAAACTATAACAATGGGATATAGGTGCTTACGACGAGTATTTAACGTTGAGCAGGAAAAATCCATCGTTAAATGCATAATAAAGGCATCTCAAATATTTTACGGTCTATCGCCAAAAGAAATACGTAAACTGGCCTACCAAATAGCCGTAAAATATTCATTGAATATGCCGAATACATGGACTAAAAACTCATTGGCAGGAGAAGATTGGTTTTCCGAGTTTATGAAACGTAATCCTGAACTATCAATCCGTTGTCCCCAGGCTACAAGCCTTTCAAGAGCGACTAGTTTTGACCCAACAAATGTACAACTTTTCTTTGACAATCTTGCCACGGTAATAGACAGATATAAATTCCAAGCGAAGGGCATTTATAATATAGACGAAACCGGTGTTACGACGGTAAAAAAACCTGCTAAAATAGTAGCAGAAAAGGGACGCAAACAGGTAGGGGCGCACTTACATCAGGAGAACGTGGCCCTTTGGTTACAGTGGCAGATGCAATAGCGGTAAATGCAATTGGAAATAGCATCCCACCAATCTTTATCTTTCCAAGATTGAGATATCAGGATCATTTCGTTCGTGACGGTCCACCTGGGTGCATTCGAGCAGGAAATGCTAGTGGATGGATGCAAGAAGATGAATTCTTGCTATACTTAAGACACTTTCAAAAACATACCAACAGTTCAATTGAAAATAAAAAAGTTTTGCTTTTAATAGATAACCATCAATCTCATATAAGCATACCATGCTTGGACTTTTGCACAGAAAACGGCATTGTTGTCCTCTCATTTCCCCCACACTGTTTACATAAACTACAACCTTTGGATCGATCGATTTATGGTCCATTTAAAAAATTCGATACTGTATATATGGTATGTATGTAAGTAAGACAACTGACATCGATCGATTTATGGTCCAAATTCAACTTGCGATTCTTGGATGAGAAACAACCCAGGCAAAACGATGACAATTTATGACATCTCCAGAGGTGGGACTCTGTAACGCAAATAGCGATAGATAAACTCTTTATTCTCTATCTCTACGGTATTTCGTACTCTGTAACGCCGTTCGGGCTTTTTCATTACAGAACGAATATAGACGACCTCGCTTTCTTAAGCGATAACGAAAAGGACCTTTCTATTGTAAAGATACTATTTTCTTCCTTTTTTAGCGTGTATTGTGGGAAAGAATAAACTATTGGCTTAATTATTTGGATTTGACACCGACTCCCCGTCCGTACGCCGTGAACCGGGAAATTTTATTAGGAGGGAGAAAAAATTTAATCACTATCTGATTTTTTTAAGTGTTATGTCATGATTTATTTTCAGTTTTTCGTTTTTTATTTATATTTGTATTCTGTGATTTAGGGTAAAAGGAAAAGGAGAAATCAAATTATTTTACTAGGTAAGTACTCATCCATTCCCTCAAGTAAATAATATCCTATGTAAAATTACACCTTGCAATTGATTAATTAACCGGAAGAGTTCTGAAAATCTGCGGGCCGGTAATGCAAAAGGGGGGGACTCATGTCTCTCATCACTCGTTTTTCAAGACGATTTTCTTGCATTCGCTGCCGATTTTCTAACTCGTTAATTAAAAATCTTTCCATAGGAAACATTTTAAAGTTTTTGAAAGTGCTTGAACTAAGCGTTTTAGGCGCTAGAACCAATGAAAATTAATGTAAAACAGTAAAACAAAGCCAAAAATTAAGTTCTAAGTTTCACATCACAACAAACTTTTGATATAAGCAAAATAAAAAAAAAGTCAAAATGTCAATATGACATTGACAAAATGTCATTTTCTTCTTCTTGTATTCACAGCTGGACTATGCTCAATTGTCTGATGTTTTTAAAATAGATAATTATCGAATTCTCTATGCCCGAGCAACAACGAAGTTTATAAGGAAATGTTTATAGAGTGCCACGGCATTAAGCGATCTTTGTCTCTTCGCTTCCTTCTCCAATAGAGAAAATTTACAGAGTCCCACGCCAGCATCGTTAAACAGAGCCTCTCTATGGTTTTAACACAATCTAATATTGTTGCTAGATTCCAGTGCACTGGTATATGGCCGTTTAATCGAGATATTTTTACGGCTTTAGATTTTGCTCCATCATATGTAACTGACAGACCTGCTCCCGAAAATTTGCAGTTAAATATCCCCCAAGAAGTCCAGGCAGTAGGTTCAAGAGAGAATAAAGATTTAAGCAGCACTGATTCTTTTCCAAAATTAGTAAATTCTAACTCTCCAAGAGCGTCAACGAGCGGAACTGTTTCGCTAGAGCCACCAAGCACCCCGCCTCCAGTTGCATCTACAAGTGTCCAGTCAGCCTCTAACCTCTCTTTGGATGTGTTTTCACCTGAGCTAATAAGGCCGTTACCAAAAGCTCTTCCTTGGAAAACTACAGGGAAACGCAAAAGTCGAAAATCCACCATTTATACGGACACACCAGAAAAAGATGCTATTCAACAAGAATATGAAGCAAAAAAAAAGAAGAAAGTGAAAAAAAAATTGGTGATTCAAAAAATACATCAAAAACACCAGTGTCCAAAAAAACTCGTCAACAGAATAGTCAGGACGATAGCAGCAGTGACAATGAAGACTGTTTTTGTCTAGTATGTTTGGAATCGTATAGAAATAGCCGTTCAGGGGAAAAATGGGTGCATTGCATTGATTGCCACCAATGGTCACATGTAGAATGCACTCGTCAAGAAGATTTGTATATCTGTCGTAACTGCATGTCAGAATAAATATTCTACTTTGCTAATTTATCTTTATTTCAACATTAAGATAATTATTATGTTGTTTAAAACTTTTGAATAAAAAATTTGGTTTTATTTAAGTGTAAAAATTATATGCATCAATGTTTTTTTCTTCGTATTTCTAAATTGAATGTTATTTCAGTATTAAAATAAATATTTTGTTTACTCTTAATGGTGTTTCAACTGTCCCTGGTATGTGTTTAAACTGTCCCCGTCTCCGGGACAATTGAAACAATATACAAGGCTATATGTTTCCTTTAATATCTTACAGGCATTATATAATAAGTAAAATAACCTGATTTAAAATATACAAGGAATTAATAAATATCCTTGTAAAAAAAATTTTTAGCTGTAAATATGATTTTCTCTAAGAGAAAAAAATTAATATTTGGAAATTGTTTCAATTGTCCCCGGTCTCCCCTAAGTGAACTGTTTAATGCCAAATACCCAAACCATCCTATTCCTCAGTCAACAGTTAGTAGAATAGAGCATAAATTCATAACTTCAGGTCATGTTAGGGATTTGCCAGGATCAGGTCGTTCAAAAGTTTCTGAAGAAACAAAATTAAACGTTCTGCTTTCCGTCGAAGAAAATCCAAACAATGCAACTTCACAAATTTCAGTTGATAATAATATAACCGGAACGTCAGTAAGACGCATCTTAAAAGCAAATGGATACCACCCTTATAAAATTAGACTAATACACGAATTAAATAAGGACGATCCTGATCGAAGAAACCAATTTTGCGAGCAAATGATGAACATTTGCAATAATGACCGTCAGTTTGTGTTACGAGTTTTGTTTTCGGATGAAGCAACTTTTTGTTTAAACGGTGTCGTAAATCGGCAAAATTGTCGGTATTGGTCAGTGTAAAATCCACAGTGGGCAACTGAGGCTCATACACAGTACCGTAAATCTATTAAAGTTTGGGCTGGTATCGTTGAAAATAAAGTAATAGGGCCATACTTTTTCGAAGAAAACTTAACAGGACAACGCTATTTGAATTTTCTTCAAGAAGATCTTATCCCTGCTTTGGCTGCCCTATACCCAGATGAACAAGACCCTGCTGTCCCGATAGATAATTTGTGGTTTCAGCAAGACGGCGCACCGTCGCATTTCTTTCGAGATGTCCGTAATTACTTGGATACAGTGTTCCCAGGAAGATGGATAGAACGAAGAGGGCCAATAGAGTAGCCGGCCAGGTCACCAGACCTAAATCCCTGCGACTATTTTCTATGGGGGTATTTGAAAAGTAAAGTTTATATTGAGAAGCCAAACAACGTAGAAGATTTGAAAAATAGAATTAGATATTAAATTAGACGTATATCACCCGAAATAATTGATAGTTTTTTACATGAGTTTGTAAACCGTCTTGCTTTCTGCCAAGAAGTAAATGGGATTCAGTTTGAACACTTAATACATTAATAAGAGTTTTCACAGTTTATAACATTTTATCCTCCATTTTATCTTAATTTGTAAATAGACATACTTACTTGCTTTCTCGTTGGTTAAATGTAAATATTTCGGAAACAATTGAGTTTTGAAATAAGGTGTGTTATACAAAACTTGCTTGGAATTTCGCCTATATTTCATAAATGTAATAAAAAATATAGCATTCCATTAAAAAAAAATTACCGATGACGTCATATATTTTTTTTGTTCTACCCTGTCTACAAAAATGTATGTGAAATAATGCGCAACTTAAAATAAAAATCGACGGGTCCGAGCGTTTTTTCAAAAAATCAAGTCTCTAATTTTTATCGAATTTATGCGGAACCATAGGCGGTCACTGTATAGTTTGAACTACCTACTATGAACAAAAGGCTAAAATAAATATCGAATTAGAATTATTAATTAGTTAAAACAAAAAATATATAAACTGATAAGAGTTGTCTTATCTTCAAGGGGTGATCACGCACTAGGGCGACGTTCAATTAGAAAATCGTTATTCAATCTAGAGAAAATAAAGAAAAATTTACAACAAAAAATCGCACAAAGATAAATTTATCATTTATCAAACAAACTTGAATTAAATCTCGTTTGTATTAGTATAAGTCTGAGAAAAAGAGTTGTAATGTGATCTGTGTAGGTCTAGGCCTAATGATGCTCCGATAGGAGCGAAACACGTGTAGCATTTAAAAAATTATATGGATCTGATGAGACCGTGACTTTGTGTTTTTACCTTTTTTTTGTTAGTATAAATCTGACATCGTCGGTCCCAAGGCAAAACCATGAATGTGCAAAATTGGCAATTTTTACCTATCTACATTTTCAAGCACCTCTAAACCAGTTCTTGACAATGCCAAACCAACGAATCTGCAAGCATCATGGTTTTGCTAGCGGTAGCTGTACTGCCTTTGACGTATCTTGTATTCGACTTATAGTTGGTATTCGACTGTCGCAACGCGCGCATCGTGGATGTGACACTTTCGTGGTTTTGCCTTGCATTAAAAGTTTCAAGTCAGTGAATGTGGTACATTCGTTGTTTTGACATTGTAAGTGTATGGTATACTTTGTAACATTCGTGTATAGATTTTGAGTAGTAAAAAATCAATTATAAAATGATAAACGTGACATCTAGAACACAAAAAATAATGGATAGCGTTAGGTCTAAACATGAAAGAGATAAGCAATGTATGGACCAAAATGGAACTAAGGTATAATGTGGGTTTTTTTAAGCCAAAGAAGGACCAGTGCAAGATATGTTTGGCACAGAAAAATATGACTGGAGAAGAAAAAGAAGCGCAAGAAGAAACGTTCCAGCAACACTTGAGAAGAAAGGAATTGGCACGCAAGGCTCGCAGTGCTGATAAACTGGAAGCAATAAACAATTCTACTATATTAGCATTCAATTTTGACCTTGAAGCTGTACTCACAACTCCAAAAGGATCTGCAGGACATATATTTTACTTGCGCAAGTTAGCTGTTTATAACTTGACAGTTTATAATATTGGAAATCAAGATGGCATTTGCTATATATGGGATAAAACCCAAGGTAAAAGGGGTTCAAATGAAATCGCTTCTTGTATCTATGAATACGTATTATCTAATCCAGAAGTAACAGAAGTTAGAATGATGTCAGATGGCTGTGGTGGCCAGCAAAAGAATTCAAATTTTGCTGCTATGTGTATGTAGCTCATTTCTGTTCATCCTAGCTTGAAAATCATAGATCATAAATTTTTCGAAAGCGGACACACTGAAATGGAATGCGATTCCATACGTTCCAAAATTGAGCAGAAAGCTAAGCATGTTCCTGTATACATTCCTGAAGGTTGGGCGCAAGTAATACAAGATCATTCATGTATGAAACTACAGCCCATTTGAAGTGAGGAGCAGAAGCTTTGATGATGTTTATGATTTTAAAGAATTTGCAGCGCAAAAATTTGAGATGAACAAAATACCATGGCGTAAGGTTTGCTGGATTCGTTATCTTAAATCGGACATGACGAAGGTGTTTTACAAAATGGATTTTGAACAAGAATTTCATGACATAAACTGCATGAAAAAATTTGAGGTCGACCAAAAACAGCGGAGTTAAAAAAATCATATGAATGTAAGTTACCCATTGCGAAGCCACAATATCAGGATTTACAAAAAATGTGTTCTGATTTAACAATCCCAAAAGTTCATCACAGTTTTTACAAGTCGCTAAAAATTAATAATAATATTAGGGATAGATTACCAGAACCAGATGACAGTAAAAATACTAACTCAGATGAAAATTAAACCATTTCACTTTATACTCAAGCTCCTTTAAGCATATAAATTTAGTTCCTTTTGTATTTTCAGTATTTTTTGAGAAAACCTTTTTCGTTTTTATAGTTTATTTTGCCAATGATTTAGAAGTTAAAGTAGTTTTGTTTTCTTAGATTTATAGATCCCGAGTTTATCCTAGTTTCCCAATGAAAATACGCATGTTTATTGATATTTCAAATCAATAAAAATATTAAAAATTATTGTGTCTTTAGGTTTTCTTATTGTACTGTAAGTGATTTGAAAGAAAATTTTGCAATGCCAAATCCACGAATGTGACGTTTTGGAAGGTGGGGCTAATAAACAGAAAAAATAATAAGCAAGTCATAAACTGTCAAAGTAGATCCTTTGTCTCCCAAGAAATGAAATTATTCCGACAAAAATCTGAATTTTCAGAAAGTATCAAAACCTTCAAAGCCAAATATCTCCAAATCACGATTTTTCACATTCATGGTTTTGGTATTGGGCCGACGACATAAGAAACTTTAATTTAGGTTTTTATTTCAATTTTCATGATAATAGCTCAAAAAATGTGAATATAAGGGTCACCCATTTTGGTTTTATTGTTTTGGATGTAATAGGGAGAGGGCGAAGAAACTCCCTCTCATATAACGACTAGGGCTGTGATTCAACAAAGTTAATTAAACCTGTTATTGTTTAAGAAAGCTTTGGTGATAAAAGCTAAGGGAATACTGTAGCAGAAAGAATTTTTGGAAACTCATTAGAAAACTAAATCAAAGTTTCAGATCTTTTATTGAAAACTAATACTTTTGATATTATTTATAATTAGACACATTTTTTCATCTTACTATATACAACTTTTCGATATATCAAAAATTAAGTTATGGAAAACTAAAGGTTCTTCAAATAGTATCCTCTGCTAGAGCTTCTAGTAACTCCTACTAGAAAAACTGCCCTAGTCAAATTGGACAAGAACCAAGTTAAATTTTTACAATTTTTGAATTAGTGATATCTACGGAAATGTATAAACAGGTTTTATTAAAATAATTTAAACAATTGATGTATTCTGAGGACTCGTCCTCAAAAAAATGAAGATCAACAGAAAAACATTTGTCCTTTTTCTGAAAAAACAAAGAAAGTGGTCTGTTTGGATTGTCCATCCTCCTATTGAAGTTTTATAGTAGCGAGTGTTTAAACTTGAAAGACTTAGGTCTGGAAAAAATGGTCTATCAAAGTTCGGCCAAGTTAAGAAATCTTTTAGGAAACCCAAAAGACAAAATTAACACCAATGAAAGGTCCAGGATCTATGAGATTAATTGTAATGATTATGATAAGAAGTAAATAGGGCAAAGAAGAAGATCAATTAATGTGAGATTTCAAGAACATGCAGCTCATGTGAAATATGGAAAAGTTGAAAAGTCAAGTTTGGCTGAACATGTTTTAAATACTGGCCACTAGGAATAGACAACTTAAAATTACTAAAACCAGTTAATAATAATCGAAAATAAAATGTATACGAAAGTTTAGTAATATTCAAAAATCAAAAACACCATTCTTAATAGAGATCCAAGGTCCAATTCCTTATAGTCAATTGTATAGTTTAGTTAGTATTTTTCGTTAGTATTCGAAGCTACCTAAGTCGAGCAACATGACTAAGTTTAATTTTTAATTTATGTTTAATATCAATGTTTATAGTTTTTTTTATAAAAAGTATGTTGTTGTGGTTACTCGACTTTACTTCTTCGACTCCCCATGTGATCGTGTAGTTAGTAGATAGTTTATGTAATATTTTTCATATTTTTTTTTTGAAACTTTGTTTTGCAGATGTAGTTTATATTTTAGGTCTGATGGTACTTAATTCTTTAAGCGAAACATGTAATCTATAATTTGTTTGATTATATAGTTTTTGTTGTAAATTGTATCAAGGTCTATTTAAGCAAAACGGAGAAATTCTTTTAAAATCTTTCTGTCTTCCTCTTTTAAAAAAATTATATTCGCTCTAATTTGACCCTAAAGATTTGTAAGCGCCACTTTATGCCGATTTTCCATTAGTGATCGTTTAACTCCCACGGTGAAAGGTGCTCTTACGCCCGGTACAAATTTTATACCATGGTAAGTATAAATAATTAGTATTTATGGGTTATTTTTACTGGATTTAACTTTATAAGGTGAATTGTCATATTGAAATGAACATTTGTTTTTAATATAGGTAAAAAAGCCCTTAATTGTGTTTTTGGCGGTTACGCCTTTTGAAACTACAATTTTTAAAAGGCTTAACCGCCATTCTACCATAAGCAAGTAACACAAAGTTTAGATTAGTCTATCTGCTACAAAAGTTAAACTTCCGTTGTAAATTATTGCTTATTTTAATTAATGCAATATTCATTTAAATAATTACATAATGCACGCTAATGTTGTGCAAAAAATAGGTACATAATTTAACTTTAAAATTAAGTGAAGATGTGTCGCTTACGCCTTAAGAAACCAAAATGTAAAATCATTAAATTTAGTAATAAAAAAATAATAATACTATTGTGTATAATAATTATTATTAATTATAATTTAAAGTATTAAAAAAAATATACTTAATTTAAATAATAAACTGTTTTATTATGGCGCAAGAACAAGTAGTAATTGCACCAGAATCACCAAATAAGGCTTTAGATGATACAAGAACCAATATTATCATATTTAATGAAGCTTTGCAACATGACATTCTCTTTGGGGAACAAGGAGAAGGTCCTGTAAATGTTGTTAACTATATCTTAGGTGACCAAGATATTTCTTTTACTTCGTTACAATGTATTTCCGATAAGACTGAAAAATGTGAGACTGATGTTTTACTTGAAACTGACGAAACTGTGACTAAAACTTGTAGTAGTGTAAGATCACGTTTAGTAGACTATTCGGACTCAAACGATGAAGATGCGTTGTATCCAGAGCAATTTAGTGACAAAATACCGGAAGATGAAAATAATCAAGAAAAAAAAAGGATGCAGCAGGACCATCAACCGAAAACAACAGTCCTTGTGACTCTGACGTATTATCTTCTACTAGCATGTCTTTTTCTGATGACAGTAACCAATCTAGTGCCGAATCTACCTCTAGCAGCAATTATTTAATACGAAGGAAGAAAAAAAAGGCAGAAAGTAAGTGCCACAGCATAAAGAAACCAGCAGTCGCACTCCGCTCGAAAATATAAGCGAACTAATAGCATCCTTAGCCATGTTCTCCGGATGCCGAGCTCACTGTTCATCGAACTGTGTTCATAGGTGTATCGCCTAGTTCAGCGCCGTACTTAGTGACTATTTTGATAGCGTTTTTACAAAGCGTAGCGGTTTTTATAAAAACTTTTGTGTGTTTGTTTTGTGATTTTGATTAAAATGGCTACAGAATCGCGGGGAATGAGTCGTTGTGCGGCTGTTATCTGTAAGAACAATTCAAATAATTGTGATTTGAATTTTTTTAGATTTCCGAGAGAATCAGAAAGGTAAGTACATAGCAATAAGTTATCATGAATATCAGGATTATTATAATTTATAATAATTACTTCGTATTATATAATAGAGAAAAAACAGATCTATACAGGGTGATTTTAACAGTGTTGCCATATTTAAAAGAGTTGCAAAATTGTATACTTTTACTTTAGTTGGTGCTTAATAATATACTAATAATATAACAAAAATTCGCAGATGTTAAAATTGGTTTTAATTGTTGCCAAATATTTGTCTTTATTTATTGGCCTAAGAGTTTCTATTTGTTTTGAAATATTACTTTATTTGTATAATTAGTTTAAATTCTTAAACTACTATGTAGTCAGATGTTAATCTAAAAGCGTTACTATACAGAGTGTTAATTGTGTTTGAGTAATTTTAAGACAAAAAGTTCGTATGAACCTAGGTCCGCAAGTTCTCTGGCGGTGTTATTTATAACATTAAGGAGCTAATTTACCCCTAACATGATTAAATTTATTAGGTTCAGTGTAATCTCGAACGAGACCTGAAGAAATATTTGTGGCAAAAAAATTGGGGCACCTAAATTTTGTGCCATTTTTAATATCTTATTTGATTTACTGAAATACAAATACAACTTTTTCGTATCTTGCTAATTTTTCGAGAAAAAAAAGTCCACTTAATTGCATATCCCTGGATCACACAAGGAATTTGGGGAAAAGTTTCTTTTGGAATTTATTATTAACTAAGCAAGATACGAAAAAAATTCAAGAGACAAAAAAGTTTTATTTGTATAATCCACAGAACATAATAAAAATTGCACAAAAGTCAGTGGCGTATATTTTAGTTGTTTAACAATTTAATTTTAACACCGTGTATATTGAGAACGAAGAATTTCTGGACATATGTTTATATGAACTTTTTGTTTTAAAATTACTCAAAGAATGGTCTCTTAAATTTATGGTACATACCTAATTAACTTCCTGCACGTATTCTTCTATATCATCGTTGTTAGATGTAGAAATGCGATGTTTATTTTTGTTTAAATATTTTGTTAATGTATGAACTTTATTAATATTAAAAAATAAATATTTGTACTATGTAAGTATTTTTTATTTTACAAGATAATAATATCTAAAAAAATGTCCGGCTCTAGCCAAGGCAAAAGCCGCGTGGACCGTAGCGAGTGTCAGCGGCATCCCTACTATAAGCAAATATGCCGCGCCTGTGTTAGTACACATGCACCGAACTCGCTTATTCAAGCCAATGTATTTTTATTGAAGTGCGACTGCTGGTTTCTTTATGCTGTGGTAAGTGCCTTAGAAACAAAAGACTGCGAAATTCAGGTTTATCTCATTTAAATTATAAAAATGAAACAGTAAAGGCCAAGTCTATTTTACCAAATCCCTGTTTGAATAAAAAATGTGTAAACAACTGCAATGCTTTTACGGAGGAGGAGAGATTAGAACTTTCCTCGCTTTATTGGAGTATGGAGAGTTCAGTGGAAAAAAAAAGTTTTTTGAATGGATGAGTTGAATTGAATGGATGTAGTACCAATAAAACGCAAGAGGACTAAAAAGGAATCGTCAAGGAGGGGCCTTACATACCAATATTATTTCATGAAGGAAGGGATGCAAGTTCGAGTTTGGCAACAGTTTGTAATTAACACTTACACAAAAAATAATTAGAAACTCCATTCAAGGTAAACTAAAAGAAAATAGGGACCATAGAGGAAAACATACGCCCAAGCACAAAATGAATGAAGATCAAATAAATGAGTTCGACAATTTTATAAAAAGTATAAAACACAAGACAAAATATAAAAGTATAAAAGTATAAGACAATTTTATAAAAAGTATAAAATTGTTTATAAAAAGTCTGCCGAGAGTACCCTTACATTATTGCCGTGCCTCAAGTAATAGGTTGTATCTTTCAAGCGAAATTAGAAATGTACAAAATCTGTTTAGAATGTACGAATCGGTAGTAAAGAGTCATGGAAATAAACCGATTAAACTCTCAGCGTTTAGAAAAATTTTTAAAGAAAAATATATTATTGGAATACACAGATCTAAAAAAGAAAAGTGTCTGAAATGTGAAAAATACAAAAATATTCCAGATGTTGAAAAAACTGATTCCGTAAAAGATGACTACTTAAAACACACCAAAGGAAAAGGATGAAGCAAAACGGATTTTTCTTGCAGAGCAGGAAAAATCTTCGAAAGACGGGTTTCTTGTCGTGTCGTTTGACCTACAAAAAGTTCTTTCTACACCACATGGCCCAAGTATGATTTTCGGTTTTTCAAGGAAGTATGCCGTTTACAATTTTACAGTTTATGAAAGTAAATTAAAAGACGGAATATGTTACCTATGGGGCGAAAAGGACGGAAAGCGCGGTGTTAATGAGATTTGCACTAATTTATACACCTACTTACTTCAAGTTGATCGAGGTGGTAAGTTTCAATCACTGTCCTTATTTTACGATAATTGCCCAGGGCAAAACAAAAACAAATTCATGCTAAATATGTTGTCATACTTTTTACAAAATTCACTGCATGTAAATGATATTTCTATAACTTATTTAGTAGCGGGGCATACCTATATGCCAGTAGATAGTGTTGTAGCGCGTAATTCGGTTCAAACCAATTTATTTCCAACCCGTGTGAATCATACCTACTATCCAACCACAAAAAAATTACTAAGTCCAGACAAGCAAATTTTGTTTTAAAAGATTCAGAGATTTGGTGGCCGCCAGCTTTTAGACAGTGGAGAAGGTAGTGGGAGAAATTTTAATAAAAGCGCCACTTGATTTAAATATTTTACACCGAACCCTGATATATTACGATGGTAATATAAGCCCCCCTTAATCAAGAAAATGATGACCTATATTTATGCTTCTACCTAGATCCTAAAAGCTGAAAATAGTTTGGGAAAACTCAAATAACAATCCATAGGTCCACCGGATTGATATAATCATCCAAGAATTTACATAGTCACTTCCATTTATATAGAAAAAAATTAAATTCCACTGAGATATTTAAATTTAGATAATTATTCAAAATGTAATACTGTAGTAATTTTAAGTAAATAAAAAAATTGATAAAAGAATTAAGAGTTACTTGAGGTATGCTTAAGGCGAGGAATTAGTAAGGAAAAAAAAAACAAATCCGCACTGATCTACTGTTCAAGGGGAAAATCCAAAACGTGGATCACGTGTTGTTTACAAGAAGTATATATTTGGAGCCTAATTCACAATACCTCACTGGCCCTAAATACCTTTTACAAATTATAGTCAAGTCACATTAATCTAAATAAAACTTTTAAATAGTAAGGTTCGAATTTGAAAGCCTAATAATGGTATGTTGGTGCAATAAAACCTATTAACCAACAACCAACACTATGACTAAATATGTTATTTGTAGCAAATAGCCGATCCCTTACAAGGTGATCCAGACTCAATGTCAAAATCAATTATGTCGATGCTCGACTCAAATGAAAACCCTCAGGTTTATATTAATAGACTTAGCAAGAAATAAACCCCTTAACGGTTTTGTTTTACATAAAAGAAAATAAACCCATAAAATTCAAATTAATAAATCAACCCCCAACCCTAAATCAAACCGTTCAATAAGAGAAAAATAAAATAAAATGTGCAAAAACTTGCGTGTCCTCTAATCTCTTGTGTATTTTGGCTAAGGTAGCTTAACTCGACAGCTCTGGAACCAGTCAGCTACAACCAGGGTAACGACCACATGGGCAAGTCGATTTCAGGCAAGTTCCAATCCAAAATCGCAGAGCCACAGTACAATGCTCAGTCCAGGCTGTGTTGAGGCTCACTTCAGCCGGTCTCCCAAGTGTTGGGATGACCAGAAGAAACCAGAGAATAGGAAAAGACCAGAGAATAGGAAGAGACCAGAGAATAGAGGAGAGAATGAGAAAAAGGAGAGGCCTCTAAAATAGAGGACAAAAAAAAATCAGTAAAATAAACACACAATCAATTCTATGGCAATTACCAACATGTTGCTACATACCTAAGGTGGTGAGCGAGGCCCAGAGTTTCGTTTTGTGGTTAGAAAATTTCAAAATCCCATAAATGGTGTGGGAGCAGCCGACCAAATCCAAAATATCAGGTCAATCCGAAATCCTCTCGGCTACAACTTCCCACTAGACGTTCATCAAATTAAACCCCAAAACTTGGGAGGAATATTTTTCCATTCAACCGAACTACCGGCAAGATGAACTTAAATTTTCCTTAAAAACCACAAAATGTCGACTGTTCTTTCTGATAACGGGATGGCTACAGGCTGGACAAGGCACTGACAACCGACAGACAATGACAGGTGACACTAGCAGTGAACCTATCACTCTCTCTCTTCGACACGATCTGACCCTGCCTCTTGGTGCAAACTACGCGGAGCCTCACTCTGTCAAAATAGAAATTCCGCAATACCACAGCAAAATGATACTGCTCGGATACTAAAACATGGAAAACTAACAAAATTTTCCCAACGGGGCTACGAAATTCCAATTTTCCTCTTACGTCGCTCTGCCTGATTTATGACGCTCCGTCATCCGCCAAATGGAAACCAAACTTTAATGGGAAACAGCAATGCTGCCAAACCCCCACAACAACAAGTGTGTTAACTTGAAGAATTGAAGGGAAATATAGCAAGCAAAACTGGGGAGGCCAATTTCAAATCAATTAGGATACCTTGCCCAACATGATTCCGCTATAGAAGAAAGTATTTGTAAGCTTTCCTACACTAACGGATCACCATCTAAAAGGTCTTATTTACTCCACTCATAGCGCAATCTGTGGCACAACAGCACCCTCTAGAAGTCCCTCCATACCCCAGACATACAGGGTGTCCAAGAGAAGAATCCTAAACATGGGGATCTTGGTACCTGTTGGAGATACAGCTTCGGTTAAATTAGGAAAAAGTTGTGCACTTTGCAGCGTATTTACATGTCGTTGAGAAACTTCAAAAATTTCCATGGCCTGCTGAGATATTTGGAAAAAATGGAAATTTGCCAATATCGATTTTATTTTTTCCTGGCTTTATTTTAAAAGATATCAAAAAACTATTGACACTTTCTCATTGACACTTTTGAAGTAGTACGTGATGGCGCTTTTAAATTTTATATCCGACGTTTCGTTTCCGAGAAACCACCATCAACTTTATTTTTTTATATGGCGCGAAAAGAAAGTACACCCTGTATCTGATTCCATTTTTTATTACAAATTCAACGATGTATCACATGTCACATTTTTTTGTTAGTTAAAAGGAAAAATACAATTTTTCTTTTTTTTTAAACATATTATTAAGTAGGCTTTGGAAACAAATGCTTTGACACTTTGACGTAAATACCTTTTACCCTGTCACATATTTTTTATTAAATATTAATTGCCGTTCTTCTTACCGTGATTGTCGAGGTGTTGTTTGTTGAGTAATCATTGTTATTATTATTTACTGTTGTCGTTATTATTGCTAACATTGTGTTATTATCTTCAAATATGCCTGGTGGTCATTATAGTCATGAAGAGAAGTTTGACATGCTGTCGTGCTACATTTTGTGCTATAAAAATACTGTAAATACAGCAGCAATGTATCTTAATAAATTTCCAGATAGAAAGCAACCATGTAAATCCATTTTCTTAGAGTTGGCTCGAAATTTAAAAGAATATGGTTTGTTTAAAAAGCCTGTTTTATCTCGAAAAAAGAAATCTCTTGAAGAAACTCAAAATAATGTTTTACAAGCAGTTATTGAAAACCCCGAGATATCAACCAGGCAAATTAAAAAAAATGTAGGAGTGGCCAAATCTACAGCTCAGTTTATTTTACGTAAAAATAGATATCACCCCTACAAATTTAGAATTTGGCAAGGACTTAAACCTGGGGATTTCGAACGACGTCGGCATTTTTGTGAGGGGTATACACGTGCCTGTGAAGAGGATTTTAATTTTCCATCAAAAATAATATGGTCCGACGAAAATATGGTCACTAATAATGGTATCTTTAACCGCCGCAATAGTCATTACTGGGTCCAACCAAATCCGCGTGTTAAGAAAATATCTAGACATCAACAACGTTTTGGGTTGGGTTGGGTTGGGTTGGGTTGGGTTGGGTAAATATGTAAGTAAATATGTAATGTATGTGGGTAAATAAGTAAATATGTGGTGTGGAATTTTAGGAACCAAAATACTAGGTCCATTTATTTACCATTATTCATTAACAGCAGAACGATATCTTAATTTATTGCAAAATGATTTAGAAGACTGCTTAGATGATTTACCTCTGGCACAAGTCAATAGCTGTTGGTTTCAACAAGACGGGGCTCCTGCACATAATTCTGGGCAAGTTCGACAGTACCTTTCGCAGCGTTTTCCTGAAAAGTGGATTGGAACCTCCAGTGAAGTGTCTTGGCGAGCGCGATCCCCGGACTTAACCCCTTTGGACTTCTTCCTTTGGGGATTTATTAAAAACCGAGTCTATCAACATTCTTTTGGAACTGAGCAGGAGTTACGAGAATGTGTGACGGCCGCTTTTCAAAGTAGGTATTACGCCAGAGATATTGCGTGATGTTTTAACTGCTACTGTAAGAAGATCATACTTATGTCTAGGTAATAACGGAAACCTGTTTTTGAACACCTGTTTTAAATTAAATTTATAAAATGCGTTAATTTATTTTCTTTTTCGTTATTTTTAAAATGTATTCATTATTTGTTGCATATCGTTAGAAAAATCATAAAACATTTGTCTATTACTGATTACATTTTTTTATTTATAAGTAGTACAATGTACAATGCAAATCAATGCTTCATTTAGCTTTATCACTCTCTAAATAGATATTAAGAAAAATGTGGCAGACTCCGTAACAGGTTTTTACATACGTCAAAGCATTTGTTTCCAAAGCTTACTTAAAAAATATGCTAAAAAAATAGAAAATTTGCATTTTTCCTTTCAACTAACAAAAAAAATGTGACATGTGATACATCATTGAATTTGGAATAAAAAATGGAATCAGATACAGGGTGTACTTTCTTTTCGCGCCATATAAAAAAATAAACTTGATGATGGTTTCTCGAAAACGAAACGTCGGATATAAAATTTAAAAGCGCCATCACGTACTACATCAAAAGTGTCAATGAGAAAGTATCAATAGTTTTTTGATATCTTTTAAAATTAAGCCAGGAAAAAATAAAATCGATATTGTCAAATTTCCGTTTTTTCCAATTATCTCAGCAGGCCATGGAAATTTTTGAAGTTTCTCAACGGCATGTAAATACGCTTCAAAGTGCACAACTTTTTCCTAATTTAACCGAAGCTGTATCTCCAACAGGTACCGAGATCCCCATGCTTAGGATCCTTATCTTGGACACCCTGTATACCGGCCTCATAGAAACTCTTGACAAATAAATCAAAGGTCAGAAAGTTCCCAACACCAGGTACATGAATAGGGACTAAGGAAACATAATACAACTAACTCCACTGAGGTGTGCTGACAGGACAGGGTAGGTAAATACATTCCTAAAAATAATCAAACCCCAAAAGCCTTAAAAAAAATAAATTGCATTACTTTCAAACCCAAAATTCCATTTATAAAAACTGTAAATCACACAACCCTTCCAAGCCGATACCAAAAACCATAAACTTTTGCCCGAATTTATATGAAATCCTATGTTACATGCTTAGGGCAAAATCTACATGTAACAGTGTTCACGCCGTTATTGAAAAATATACTGCATCCATGAACATTCAAGCACCCTCAGAATGGCATACTGTCATTAGGAATGCTAGAAAGCGGCCTAAGCCATATGAGGTAGTTCAAATGAATTTTTCTGACTTTTTGGATTGGAAAGCAGTAACTTCTTTAAAAAAGATTAAGGCAACAGATGGTACCGAAATTAAAATAACAGATATAAAAAAGGCAAAGCTTTCTAAATTAGATTTAACTTGCATTGAGATTTCCACAAGTTATGATTTAGAATCACAATTTTATAAAGTTGATTAGAGTTGTCGAAAATTACCTTGCCGCGTATACAAATGAATTACCAATTAATAAATCAAAATATCAAGATCTGACAAATTTATGTAAAAATTGTCTATTAAAAAGCATTATCATTCCGAATACTTTTTCCTTACTTGTAATAACAAAGTACCTGATGTGCTACCTGAAACCGATATGAAAGATAACAGCAAAGATTAATAGCTTATTCAGATTTACATACTTTTTCTATTTCGCTTTTTTTAAGTTTAGTTTCCAAAGAATGTTTTGTTTTTTTTTTTATAAAATATTTTTTATGAAAAAATAATAAGTTTTTAATGTTTTGCTTTTTTCTATTTAGATATTTTACTTCCTTTTAGAAAGAATTTGATTTTATTTTTGTTTTATAAATGTTTATGTTACTTGTTTGTAATTTTTTTTTTAATATTTTTAATAAAAACGATTATTGTTTTTAATTTTTTTTAATTTTCATCTAAGCGCCAAGAACTTTTTTTAATAAAATGGGCAAGGGCGTATTTACTGTCTAACTACCATTTTTAAACTATACACATTTTTTAGAGAAGGCCTAAGTCCAATTAGAAAGGCGTAAAGACCGTAATGATAGAAAAGATTTTATTAGAAAAGGCGTAAACAACAAAACAATAATTATAATGGAAAACTAAAATGTTTTTTAAATTTTTTTTAAATAAAATTCTTCATTTTCAACACCACTTTATCAGTTTGTAAACAATAAAACTTATCCAAGCATTTAGAACAAGCAGTATCAATTTTTCGGATCTCCTGTAAAATTTGCTGGTTGGCACTTCTTTTTGTCGTCGATATATATTTAAGAAAAGATCTGTTGGTTCAGTTTGAAGTATGCCAGATAAGATAATTGTATTATATAAATTGTAAACCTTATAAGTTAAATAAAAAAAAAACGTCTAATATTATTAAATGAGGAAAGAATTTTAAAATTTACCTTATGCGAGATTCATTAGTTTTACTAAAAACATTTTGTAAGAAATTCTGATGTTCCGCTTGAGATTTCCAGGGACTTGTCAGGCTAACCGTTGATGTGGGTTCCGGTTTTACGGGAGATTGATATACATTATTTGCTACTGGCGACGCCTGATAAATTTGAAAGTGGCCCTAAAACCATATTTGAATAAAACAAGAGACCGTGACAAAGCTAATAATAAAAACGTTACTTGTGCACCAGATTCAATTGGCGGCGGATCTTGTACAACCACAATACAATCTTCATCATCGTCTACTAAAATTGACTGGACTGCATCCTGAACCTCTGCTGGCGGCATTCGATTAACAGCCTCCTTATACCTGGAAAAAATATCCATTAGTTAAGATACATACTTAGTTACTAGCAAATTAACTAAGGAGGAAGTTTATATTAAGGCTTCTAATGGAATAATAGTTGGGCTTAATGGTGGCAAAAATGCATCGGTCGGTGGATGTCAAAAAGTATTTAGATTGTTCTGTTCACCCTTTACCGGCTCAAAGTAACCGAAAACCACTTCTAGTAAAATTTAAGTCGACTGAACTTCGAAATACCGTTCTGACACTTAAAAAAACAAAAACCTGCACTGACTACAGGTTACTGTGGAATTGATGGCGATGAACGAAAAAGGATCAACCAGTTCATGTTAGAGAACTGTATAAGGAAGCGAGAAAGCTTAGGAACCATGGATATAAGCATGTTTGGTGTAAGGAAGGAAGAGTATACGCCTGGAAAGATGATGGACAGCCATTAGTTAAGATCTCGACACAGTCTTAGGTTAGAGAAATTATGAATTCTTGGGTAATACAGTGCATTCAGATGAAAGGATTTTTTGAAGGAAATTTTTTTTTTTTAAATTAAGATGTGTTTTTCTTCTTTTATTTTTCGAACACGTCGATTAGCATAGTCACTTGCGCGTTTTCTGCAATAAAAATTTTCTATACAGAGTACCTCAAGTAGTTTATTAGTCTAATTTCTCGTCGAATTCTTTGCTTTAAATCATCAATATTATTTGGTCTTTTCACATAAACTTTGGACTTCAAATAGCCCCATAAGAATAGATCCAATGGGGTTATATCCGGTGACCTTGGTGACCACTCAATCGGTCCTCTTGTATTTTAATAGATGTTTGGTTTAAATCTCATGTCAAATATACAGGGTGTCTCACGACGAATAGACGCGATCGATATCTCAGAAACTAATTTTTCAAAAATTTTGAAAATTTGGCAACATAGCACAGTCGATGGAGACCACAGAACTAAAATATTTTGACAGTTGTGACGTTTCCGGTTATACCGGAAGTAGGTGTCAACTTCGTTATTTTTAATGGAACACCCTGTATATTTTTACATTTTTGGCTTCCACGTGAAATTTTAGGTATATTTTGTGTATAATGTCCGAAACCTAAGCGTAACCGTTTTTGAGATATTTTTCATTTCATGTGAAAAACTATGTTCATAAGCCCTAACATAATTACCGATTACTCCCTTTTAGTAGCCTTTATTTATTGGTTAGTTTCGGTTTTATTTTAAAAGAAGGACCACTTTAAAAGACTATTTTAATATTTGGCTCAAAAAAAGATATAGGGGGGTCAAAAACTAGCATTAAAAATTAAAATGAAAAAAATCATTAAAAGGCAATTTTTTTAAATGGAAACCCCTTATTTTTATAATTTTTTTATAAAGATAATTAAAAATAAGGCTAACTTTATATAAGGTTATCTATAATATAGTCCAAAAATTGATAGTTTCCGAAATATTGACAGTTTAAATTTGGCCTAATGTTAAAAGCCGTATAGTTGTACAGGGCTCAAGGATTGTTGATTAGTTGCCCAGGACGGTTGTGGGATTTTACCATCATCTTCGTTATGGCTTGCCTTTTTGAGGTTTAAGCAACAAGGGATTATTAAACAAAATTTTTGTGATTTAAAAAAAGGCAGTTAGATACCTATGTTCCGCTGGGTTAAGAGATTCTTGTAAACCTCTCCTTATATCTAAAAAAATCCTAACTCTTTTTTCTCTTTTTATCTTAGAAACAGCTACTCTTATTCATAAATGTCCTAAACCTCCCTCTAACACTGGTCATATGACTCGCCAGGTTAACGATTTTCCCTTACTAATCCCTACATCCTCCCTCACCAAGAAATCACTTATATACCTTAGCAAAAAAATTTACAACCATGTTCCTCTATGTATTAGACAAATTTTAGAAGTTAAGAAATTCAAAAAGGAATTAAAATCACTTTTATTATCCAGGGCATATTATAGCCTTGACGCTTTCTTTAATGATACCTTTTGACCTGTGCTCTGACATCATTTTAGTGTTTTAGTTTTGTTTCCTATTAAATATTTTAATTTACTTTCTCTAAATTCTGTTTTATTGACAGCTTTACTTATTTTTTAATCAAATTTATCAAAAAGATGCTTTTTTTTTAATCTGTTTTATACAGGGTGTCCGGAAAAAGGAGGCCAATCCGCCGGCCACATATAGGGTGGACCAAAATAATGCGACTTTCGTTATGCCATTTTTTAATTGGCCGTTCGGTATTCAATTTACAGGGCGTCAAAATGAGAAATATTAAATCCTTTTTTTGAAATAAGTCGAGTGTTTCATAAGATATTAAATTAAAATTTAGTGTGAGGGGGTTTTTTGGAACGAGAAATTGAATTCCATTCACGGATTCGCTATACCTTGCAGAGGGCGCCACCTGCGGTATATTGCATGTGTTAAAAATACCAAAACTTGTTTGTACCCCTGTATAATAAGGTTCTAGTAAAAAAATCTAATTATCCAGTTCTTTCTTGTAAAAAAAGTATTCTTATTAAATGTCGGTCTGAGAATCCGTTTATTAGATATCTTAATTTTAAAATCTAGATACATTTTAAGAAGTTAACAAAATAAACGTACATAATATTTTCTAAATTAATGCTAAATTACTTATTATAATAAAAATCATAGAATAATGACCCTAAATTATTTGTTCTACGTGACCTCCATTCATTTGTATACGCATACGAACCCTCTTTATCAAAGAAAATCTAAGGCTTTGAAAAATATTTGGTTTCAACTTGAAATGCTCTCCAGCTGCAATGATTCTTTCCTTTAAATGATCCTCGCTTAAAATCGGAACCATATACAGAAAGTCTTTCATACATCCATAGACTGAAAAATCCAAAGGCGTAAGGTCGGGGTGGCCACGGAACAGGAGCATCTCGAGCCCGACCAATCCAGCGATTAAGAAATACTTGATGTAAATAGTTCCTATATCCCATTTATAGCAAAATGAGCCGGAGCACCGCCGAGTTGAAACCAAAGATTTTGTCTTAAATTTAGAGGCAAATCATCAAGCAAATCGGGCAGTATTGTAGAAACAGAAATGAATCACCAGTAAAATTACCTGGTAAAATGACAGGTCCTAAAAGAAAGTTATCCATAATACCTGCCCACATATTGGCTTTAAAATTTACTTGATGATGTGTCTCAACTATGTCCCTAGGTTTCTCTTCAGCACATATGTGTGCGTTATGGATATTTGTCATGCCGTTTCTCGTGAACGTGGCTTCGTCAGTAAACAGAATCGCCTTTATAAAATCCACATTTCTATTATTCATTTCACATAACCATCTACAAAAAGCAAGTCTTGCCTCGGGATCGTCGGGTAAAAGACCCTGTACTTTTTGAAGTTAAAATGGGTAAAGTTGCTGACTCCGTAAAATATTATGTGTCTTTTCTCAATATTTCTCATCTGTTCAGCCAAAACCCTAGTGCTAATGTTTGGTGATTCTTCGTCAATTCTTAAAATTTCTTCCTCTTACACTGGTTGAACCGTCTTTCGCTGAAACTTCCAGTCTCCCTTAGGCGGTTAATCAGATTTAAAAAATATTTTCTTTTGGGATGAAATCGTTTTGGGAATGTCTGGGCATAGTGCTAGCGGCTAAGCTAGCATTAGAGTAACATTTTCCTAGTTGAGAATTCACTTGGTCTATAAGCCATTATGGTTTTATAAGTTGTAAAAAAACACACCAAATACAAACATGTATTAAAAAATGTAGATTTAGGAGTAATTGAGAAGCTTGTTAAGAGCGTCAGAAGCGTCTAAATTTGTCACTTTAAGAGTACGTAAAAAGTTACTGGTGCCCGAAGTCAGCCAATTTGTTTTGAAGGAAATATCTAAATTTTTAAATGAAGACATTTAATAAACGGATTCTCAGGCCGACATTTACTAAGAATACTTTTTTTACAAGAAAAAATTGGGTAATCAGAATTTTTTACTAGAACTTTATTATACAGGGGTACAAAAAAGTTTTGGTATTTTTAACACATGCAATATACCGCAGGTGGCGCCCCCTGCAAGGTATAGCAAATCCGTGAACGGATTTCTATTTCTCGTTCCAAAAAAACCCCTTACACCAAATTTGAATTTAATACCTCATGAAACAGTCGACTTACATAAAACGAACGATTTTATATTTCGCATTTTGACGCCCTGTATATTGAATACCGAGCGCCCAATTAAAAAAGGGTATAACGAAAGTCGCATTATTTTGGTCCACCCTATATGTGGTCGGCGGATTGGCCTCCCTTTTCCGGACACCCTGTATAATTGATTTTGGTAATGTGTGTAAATTTTATGGTAAAGTGTTTTAGATGTTATGTTTGTTTGAAATTTAAAGTGAATTTGGAATTTTTTAGTTTTTAGGATGCTTGTATAGATTTTGTTGTCTTACGTAATATAGCACATTTTCTTTTTTTCTTTCTTAACTGTTCCTTGTATATACCGGGTGGTGCGTCGCCGAGCGGAACATAGGAAAACCCATTTTTAATTCGATTGCTTGCTCTCACAGTAATATCATCGTGAATTTTATCCAATACGTAACGAAACAATTCCGGAGATAATCGAAAATATTCTTTAAATTTTGTGTCATTTGATATAAGGTGACGGCATATCAGAATTTCATAGGCACCCTCCGTCTCCCGTTTTTTATAAATATCAGATTCTTGCCTTCTGCCCTCCTCTTCTGACGATTCTTCGTCCTCAAGAACTATTAGAATAGCCAAACTTAGGTCGTCCATCTTGCAAAAACCACACACATCAGATCTTTGATCTGAACTGTCAACTGGCTCTTGCCAGCGTATTTTATCGCACCGTATTACTTTACAGTAATATTCACCGTCCAAAGCGGCCGTACTACTCGTTGACAAAAACGGCCGCCAAATTACGGCCGCCAAATTACGGCCGCTCTTTTGCGGTAACGCTTCGTAGGAAACCGAAGCTTTACCCTTGCAAGTTGATTCAATACTGATTTGTAACGGTAAAACGTGTTCTAGTCATTTCGAGCGCGGCCGGCTTGCGCATCTTCACGAACTAATCAGCAGGGTTGCCGATGTTAACAAGAAGTTTCGGAATCCCCAACAAAGATACTTTGCTTGGTTTCATAAATACAGTTTTTTGAAAACCGAAATTCGTATTTAATGTGTGTAGGACTTCTACTTGTAAGAAGCGCTGCCTACACAGCTTGTTACACTTTTGATGCTTAACTATATTCTATAATGTATATTCCTTTTTAAAGTTAAAAGGACTGAAAAATGTTTTATTTTGAAGAAGCACAAATATTGTTGAAATTAATTATTAACACAAATAGTAAGATGGTAGGAACATAGGAAAACCCAAATTTAAGATAACTAAGATAAGAGACCAATCTGGTAAACCCTTCTGCAAAGTTTCAAAAAATTTTAATAAGGGAATCTTGAATTATTCAATTAAATGTAATTGCAAAATTAGCAAATTTTTGGCTTTGCACGAGGGTTTGTCAGATTGGTCTCTTCAAAAAGTTATCTTACATTTTTTCTGTAAAATGTACAGGGAATCCAATAATTAACCCCCTTAAAATTTACATGGGATTGCCTATGTTCCGCTCGGCGACGCACCACCCATATACCGGGGGACACAGGCAAAAAGAAATACTTAGTAACTATATTACTCTTTAAGATAAACAAATGAAATTTGGTATTCGATGGAATTGTTATAAGAGCATCTTTTGAAATATTCAGTTGTTTTTCGTCACTTCCAGTTTAACCGGGAGTGACACTAACTTTCTTATTTTAAATGGGACACTTGGTATATTATTACGTATTTCTATAGAAAATAAGAATCAGAGAACAATGATACTGTATTTGATACCTTTTGTTTTATACTCAAAGAAAAAAATCATATTTTTAAATTTTAAAATAGGGTACCATGAATGAATTGAAAGTTTTAATTTTTAATCAATCATCGAAAAATAGTTTTCAGCGCATTTTATGACTTAAAAGAGCATTTAAATGGAACATTTTTTAAATCTAACTAAGAATATTCGAAAGTTATTACGAACATTTTATATCTTAAGGCAAATTTTATGCAAAAAATTATTAATATCTGTATATAAATCTTTGGTGGAGTCACTTATCACATATGGTATCGTTGTATGGGAAGGTCTGTGTCAAAACTCTTTAAATTCCTTAAACGCAGTGCAGAACTATATTTTAAAAGTTGTGTTTGAAAAAAATAAGCTCTACTCAACAAATCTGTTATACTCCAGCGACATTTTTGATGTTCGATTAATCTATGTATTAGAGGTGTGCTGCTTTATTAAAAAAAATAACAAAAAAAAATAACTATGTAATGCATTCTTATAATATAATGCAATTATTGTTTCTAACGTAAAAAACAATAATTTCAATTCTTTCTTGTAACGTCAACGTCATTTTGGAAATTGTTAAAAACTTTATGTTTAAGACTTCAATGTGTGAAATGAACTGTACCAAACGCATAAATGATTAATAGGTACAAAAAGAAAAACGATATTTGATATTCTTTTTTGTTATTATTGTTATTGTTTGTAAATACCTCAATAACTGACAAGCTGTCATTTTAACACGAATGACAGTAGAAGTCGCAAACTTGGCAGTTGTACTCAAGTTCAAAAAAACGTTCAAAATAGAGTCATCAGTCGACATCCATTTTCATTTGGGGGTGAAAATAGGCGCAAAACGTACCCCCCTCAAAACAAAAATCGACGGATCCGTTTTTCTTTTTTTAGATTTTCGGAAGGGAGGGGGGCAGTTTTTTGAGGTGGACAGGTTGAGTTGAGACACCCTGTATAATCGACATAATACTAAAAACAATCTTTTATTGGAAATTCTACAGCACAACTATTTGAGCGAGCCTTTAGATATTCTTCTGCAGTCAATTTATAATTCTATAAAAACAAAGGTAAGGACACAAAGTCACGGTCTCATCAAATCCATATAATTTCTTAAAAAAGCTTAAAAGCTACACGTGTTTCCCTCCTGTCGGAGCCTCATCAGGCCTAGACCTACACAGATCACATTACAACTGTATCTGTACAACTGAGTTGTAATGTGATCTGTGTAGGTCTAGGCCTGATGATGCTCCGACAGGAGCGAAACACGTGTAGCTTTTAAGCTTTTTTAAGAAATTATATGGATTTGATGAGACCGTGACTTTGTGTCCTTACCTTTGTTTTTGTTTTCGTTTGGTCTCTTAGAGAAAAATGGATGATACGTTTCTATTATAATTCTATTCCAATGGCGATTCGGCAATACTCTACCGCATTTAAGAAGACATTTAAACTGTATTTGTAACAGGGGTAACAGTGTACTTTTATTCGTAATTGTATAATATCATTCATATTTACCATTGTATTTATTTATTTATATGTATAGTTACTCTCATGAACTAAAGAATGCAGAATAATATTCAAAATTTTGTTATATCCAGTATTGGCCAAAAGTAGATAGACAAAGTATTTTTAAATCTAAAAAAGAATGAAAAATACTTATAATCCAGGTATGAAAATATATTTTGAAAAACTGAAAAATAATTATAATTATGCATATAATTTGTTGAACTAATAAACTGTTCCAGGAAAAATAATAAATAAAGATGATTATGCTGCACAAAATTAGATAGATATTAAACAGAGTCTCTACCATATTACTTAACAAAACAAATTAAATACATTTTATTCTAGAAATAGTTACAAAGGAATCCCTAGATCATTAATTTTTAGTAAAATAGCCATTATTATCTTGCATTATTACTGCAGATTGGAATCTATCGGATGTACAACTAAGAGAGGTCGCCGGTCATATCTCAGTAACTAGTCATCCCACAGCGTAGGGAAAAAAATATTTCTGATAAAAGCTGCAAGGAGAAATTGCTGGAAATTATTTACAAGTTCGTGCGATGACCGCTAGGGGGCGTAATACAACATTGAAATAGAAAAAATTGGTTTTATTGAAAATATTAAAAATGAATCCTAGAGAAGGATGATGCCATTTTAAAGTATGATAAATTGTAATAAAACATTTTTCATTTCAAATTTTTTTTTTAATCTGTCAAATAATAGGTGGGGGAAGGGTTGAATATTTATATATAAAATTCTTTATAACTTTTGATTGTCCTAACGAATTTTAACGAGATTACTTTTGTTTTAAAGGGTAATTATTAGGCTTTTATGTGGCGTAATTACTTAGTCGTTTTTCAGCGTCTGGCAAATATTAAATACAACGATGTAATTTTTTACATTTAGGCTAAAAGAGCATAAAAAACATAAAAACTGGCGCAAACCGCAACTTGATATCTTATTTTATTCCGAAATTATAAATTAAAATATTTTTGAACAATGAAATCCGTCACCGCGCTGGCATTATTGCGTCACGGGTTAGTAGTAAGTTTTGGAAACAAATAAATTTGATAAATATTTTCGGGGTCATGATAAAACGTTTATGATCGATGTCAAATGTAACGTCGAAGACAGTTTTTGAAATCATTTAAGTTTTTAAAAATGCCAAACGACATAGCTTTTGATATGTTAGCAGTGTATTTTGAGTTAATGCAAAGAAATACTGGAAGTATTCGCGGCAATATTCATCGAAGACGAAGGCGAGGGCGCATAGAGGCAAACGTTATAAATGTTTTGACATATATTGAAATAAACCCTCACATAAGCATCCGAAATATTTCTAGGGAATTGGGAATATCCCACGGTACAGTAGAAAATATTCTGAAAAAGCACAGGTACCTATTTTTATTTGTTATAATACTAATAAGCATCCTAATATCTTATATTTGTTTTTTATTAAGACTTCATCCATATCACGTGGTTCTGCACCAGGCGCTTCTCGAAAAAGACTTTAATAACAGACTTAATTTCTGTCATTGGCTGTTGAACATGGTTAGAGAAGATACCCGATTTATCTCGAAGATATTATGGACGGACGAGGCATCATTTAGCAGTGATGGTGGTGTAAACCTGCATAATCTGCATTATTGGGACGAAGAAAATCCCCGTTGGCTCCGCGAGACTCAACACCAAGGCAGATGGACTGTAAATGTGTGGTGCGGCATTATTGGCGGAAAAATTATTGGTCCTTTCTTTTTCAATCAAACACTTTCTGGTAATGTGTATTAAAATTTTTTGCAAAATGATCTCCCGGGGTTAGTAGAAGATGTTGATTTGGAAACAAAAGGGCAAATAATTTTCCAACATGATGGTTGCCCTGCACTTTTTGCAGTTCAAGTTCGTCAATACTTAACCAGGCAGTATCGTTTGTGGATAGGAAGAGGAAGTATATTTCCTTGGCCTGCTCGATCTCCAGATCTGACTGTCCTAGATTTTTATCTGTGGGGAAGGATTAAAGATTCAGGTTTTGCCGCCTCACCCACAACACAGAACGACATGCAGGACCGAATACGTAATGCAATAAATTCCTTACCCACAGCCGAAATCCAGACAGCGGTTCTGTCAACGACAGAACGACTTCGACTATGTATTGAAAATAAAGGAAAACAGTTTGAGCATCTAGGACACCATTAAAAATATAAAACAATTTATTTATTACAAAAATTTAAGTTCTGGAGTTTTTTTTTGTTCAAAAACATTTTAATTAAAAATTTCGGAATAAAATAAGATATCGAGTTGCGGTTTGTGCCAGTTTTTATGTTTTTTTCAGCTCTTTTGGACTAAATGAAAAAAATTACATCGTTGTATTTAATATTTGTCAGAAAATCTCAACACTCTCAAACACTTTTTTCCCATTTCTCCTCAAAGGCTTTGAATAACTCATCGCTTCAATTTCACCCCCCTCCCCCCTATACTTCGATCAACAATTCCCTTAAGTTTTCGATTGGATATAGATCGGGCGACTGAGAGAACAACTTTAAAACTGGTGTTTGTTCCTTTTCAAAAAACAGATTCACAAGCTTTGACGAATGTTTTAGGTCATTATCCTGTTGAAACTTTTAAGTAAGTTATCTTCAGAAAACGGCAGCATGACACTTTTAAGAATATATATACTATATCCATTATACCATTTATGCGATATAACGAGCCCACACCAAAACCAGAGAAGTATCCCCACATCATAACCGATCCTCCTCCATGCTTTACTGTGGGTTTGGTAAACTTGAGATTCAAACGTTGAACAGAGGGCGTATTACAAACTGCATACCATCTGAATTAAATAGTCGCTGCAACATGTTTTTTTCCATTAATGTTTTGTCCAATCAAGGTATCTACGGATAAATTCTAATCGGGCCAAACGGTTTTTTTTTTTACTTAGAAGAGTTTTTTTCGCTGTGTCGACGTGCGAATTATACTAATCTTCTTCTTCTTACCGTTCTAGAAGGTACATTACACACTCCTAAAGTGGTTACTGGTGCTTATTTGCTTCATTTTGCATACAGCCCTTTTATTCGTTTTTTTTTTGGTCGTCCAGACGTTGTTTTTGGTTCAATCGATCCAGTCCTTTCATATTTGTTTATTATCGCCCAAACAGCAGCCTTTTTGATATCAAATCTTCGTGCAATTCCGACTTGACGCTCACCCTCGCTATAGGCTTCAATAATTTTTTGTTTAAAATCAACTGATATTCTTATTCCGTGTCGCATGTTACAGACCTTATGTACATTGACCCATGACATTATGTACCTTCACAAGCACTTACGGTACTAGTAACGAGATTTTATTTTTGGAACGTTAAACCGAAAGAATTGTAAAGAAATTTTTTGTCTATCTATTTTTGGCTAGAGGAATTTAAATAATTATTTTGTCAGTTTTATTATTATTCAGTCAGCCAAAGAATTTTTTTAATGGGCAATATATTTACCTGTTTGTACAAAAGAACTAATAAGAATTCATATTTTTAAATAGTTGACAACATCTACTCAGGTTTATTAATGTTTTATGAAAAATTATTTTGTCTATCTACTTTTGGCCAATACTGTATCTATTTAGTAAAATTTGCCATACTCGGTTAAGCTGAGCAGATTGTACTGGACTTTGCCGAGTATAAAATAAAGTAATTTTATTATTATTATTATTATTATTAAAAAGAAAAATTTATTCACCTTATACTTCTTAACTCTTCAATTGAATACTCAGTGTCTGGATCAGCATATACCCTATGCTTGGGATATCCAAAAACTTGCGTTGGACTAGGCGGATCTGGAAATTTTATCAAGGACACATGCCAGTTGGAATAATCCTCTAGAGTTTCCTTTGGTCTATTAGCTGGCAGGAAGTTTCTTGAAGAATCATCTTCTTCATCCTCATGCACTAGAATTAAAATGATACCAAATTTATCAAAAATCTAAAACAATTGAGTAAATTCTAACCAGTAAATCCTAAACTACTTGATGGATGATTTGCCATAACTCTTTTCTTGTGCGGCACAGTAGTCCAAGGACCAGGTTTCATAGTATTTTCTTTAGGACCCTCTTGCCTCTTTGCGACAGTTATTATACTATCTGGAGCTACACCACCTATCATTAAAACCTGTTAACAAATTATTTCTACCAATTAAAAATCAGCCATACCCATTATTGCGTTAGATGCCGCTTCTTCATATATATGTAGTTGTTGATTGGGCCTAACATGACTCGGCATGCTGGTAATGCCATTAGTTGCTCCCGAGGGTACTCTCACACTGCTAACCCTTCCAGAGCGATATGTGTGAAGTGACATCAAAGCGTTTCTTTTTTCTTGTAAACGGTTTTCGTTTGGCCCAAATATCATCTGTTAAAATAAACTTAATTTATTTATTTTTTATTTTATTTATTTGTTATATGTATCAATAGCTATGAAGGCAAGTACAGACACTAACTTCAGTAGACCAGCTGAATTGAATTTTTATTGAAATAACCGAACAGTTTTTACAACTGGGCCTAATATGCCCAGGGGCATATACTACATACAAGAAGAAAATGACTCATGAAGTAACTTTATGTATGGTAGTTCTGAGGAGGGTGAAAAGGGGAAAAATCGTATAATTACAGTACAACAAATACAAATACAATACAAATACATACAAAAAGATTTTATTTGTCAGTTTTATAATGAAGTTACATTTTTGTGTTCACTTATTTTATTATGACAAATAGGAGTGTCTCTCGATTAAAACAACCGTTTGCCTGCACCAACAGTAAACTGTAGTACAAGTGAGACAACCCTTTTAAAGACCTTAAACAACTATTTACATTCCAGTGGCAATACATTTTAAATATTTATGAGCCAAAATTAAAAGAACCTATATTTGAATAGGAATGTAAAAACAAAAACAAAAATCAAGAGAAACCACTAAGAAAAATATTAATAACAAAAAGACATGCACACTCATGACGTTATATAATTACGATTTACGCTTAAAGTTGTCGTCGAATCAAAAAGTCGTTAGTTGTAGGGAATACGAAGATCTGCAACTTTTTTAGAAGTCACTTTTCAACATAACATCAAAGTTTCCAAGAAAACCACCAAAAACCCGATTTTCCAATTTTAAATTTTTAATTTTCAGACATCTTTTTCGATTCTTTGAGACTTGGTGTAAATGTTTGTTTTAGTGTCCTACAGAATCTCAATTTTTTTTAAATCAAAATATAAAAAATTTTTGGAGATATTCTATTTCGGCAAAAATAAGATTTTCATAAAATGGATCCCTATACTGATTTTTTTCATCGTAGAGGGTTCGTGAACCACTCATTTTCTTCTTTAAGGAATTTAATTTTCCGATAAATAAAAAAAAAGATTTACTTCCCACCCAAAAAATTAATTTTGCAACAGTGACATTTGCAATAATTGTTAAATATTGGTTTTAATTTTAATAAAAAGAAAACTAATTGTCTCATTGAATTCTACGAAAAAAAAATATAAAAGAGGCTATATTTCATTCTTTATTACATAGCGCCCTGTAATTGTTAATTAACGAATGTTATACTCTTATGTATGGTCTATACAGTGCGAACGTAAAGGTTGGAATAAATTCATTTAAAATTCAGGGGTATGTTCAAAAAAAAAACGCTCGGACAAGTCGATTTTTATTTTTAACTGCGGGTTTTCTTACTATAATTTTATGTATACAGGGTTGCCCAAAAATAAGTTACGGTCATCAACGTAATTTTTTTAAATGTAAACACCTATTTTTTATTTTAGATTTAGGTTCTACATCAAATTCTAAGTACATTTCATGTACCATGTCCTATACCTAAACTCGACCGTTGACGATTGAACACAATAAAAGGCTATTTTTGGAAGAGTTATTTATATCAAGTTATTTATATTTAATTAATTTATTAAGTGTTGAAAATCGCTGCCACGAACCTCTTGGCAATATCCCAGTCGATGCTGAAATTCTTGTAAAACGTTATCGATAACAGAAGGTTCTATCAATCTTATTTCTTCCGTTATTCTAATTTTTAAATCTTCAATGTTGTTTGGCCGATTAACATAAACTTTGGACTTAAGATACCCCCACAAAAAAAATCTAAAGGAGTCAGATCCGGCGATCTGGCCGGCCATTCAATTGCACCCCTCCGACCAATCCAACGTCCAGGGAAAACGGTATCCAGGTACTGGCGCACGGGACGAGTGTAATGGGCTGGAGCTCCATCTTGCTGATACCATAAGGAATTATCTAATATATCCGGGTCTTCTGGATCGGGGTATAAAGTGGCAAGGCATGGAACCAAGTCATTTTCTAAAAACTCTAAATACCTCTCACCATTCAAGTATCCTTCAAAGAAAAAGGGCCCTATAACCCTGTTTTCAATCACCCCCGCCCAAACATTTACTTTTTGAGGGACTTGGCTGTGGCACTCCATCATCCAGTGCGGATTTTCAGTAGCCCAATATCGGCAGTTTTGCCGGTTTACACTACCATGAAGACAAAACGTTGCCTCATCAGAAAATACAATTTTTTTTGAAAATTGTAGATTAGCATGGCACAAGTCCATAAGTTTCTCACAAAATTCTAAACGCATATCTGGGTCATCTTCATTTAGTTCATGAACCAATTGAACTTTGTAAGGGTGCCATTTATTTATACCTAAATACTTAACGACGGATATCTGGGATATCTGATTTTCTAACGCAATATTGCGAGTCGTTTTATGGCAATCTTCTTCAACTGCCAGCAAAACATTTAGTTGCTTCTCTTCTGATATACTTGACCGACCTTTCGTATAATTATCCCTGACATGACCCAAATCCCGATATTTCTGTTCTATTTTACTGACAGTACTTTGAGATATACGTGGCCTATTAGGATACTTGGCATGATAAATTTCACAGGCTTCCATCTGAGTGCGCATTCTGTTTCCATAACCAATCATCATCAAAATCTCCATTCGCTCTCGCTCACTAAGACGTACCATTTTTTGAAATTTTCATTTTATCTTTTGATAAACTTAACACAAGCAAAACTTTGCTTAGGCATCTAAATCAAACTAAATTCACTCAAAATTATTTGATGTCAACAAATTGTGACAAGTTAACAATCAAAAACACCAACCACAAATGTAAATAACCAAACAATAACTGATAGGTTGCTTGATATAAATAACTCTTCCAAAAATAGCCTTTTATTGTGTTCAATCGTCAACGGTCGAGTTTAGGTATAGGACATGGTACATGAAATGTACTTAGAATTTGATGTAGAACCTAAATCTAAAATAAAAAATAGGTGTTTACGTTTAAAAAAATTACGTTGATGACCGTAACTTATTTTTGGGCCACCCTGTATACATAAAATTATAGTAAGAAAACCCGCAGTTAAAAATAAAAATCGACATGTCCGAGCGTTTTTTTTTTGAACATACCCCTGAATTTTAAATGAATTTATTCCAACCTTTACGTTCGCACTGTATAGGATCTCCTGTGTCCTATTTGCCATGTGTGACTATTGCTATTTCCGAAACTATTGGAGATACGAGGGCGGATACGAAATTAAAAAAAAAAGTTGCAAATTTTGATGCTTATTCTAAATCATTTTACAGCGTTGCAAAATATTTATTAGTTCGCCAATTACAGGGTGATATATAAAAAACGCCAAATTTTTACGCCAAAATATTACAAAGTTTTACAATTTTTTGTGCTCTAGAAAACTTCACCTTTAATGTTTTTTTATGATGGTATCTTGACAGCTATCAACTTCTTTTTTTTAAATTATTATATAGCTATCAACTTCTTTTTTTTAAATCTTTTTTTTAAATTAATATATCATTTTTTATAACTTATTTTAAAAGCATTTTTATTTTCTTTAAAATGATGTATCTTATTGATACGTTTCCCAACGTTTCAACGTATTAATATCCATCATTAGGCATTTTTCCTTAATGCAGGCCCTTTTTTTAATCGCAATTAATTACTTATTAATACAGTAAAAAGTTGATCTTTTTGGTTGTTATTTAAAAATATTTATAAACCCTAAAATAATATAGTGGTAATATTAATAATAATTCCATTTTAGACACAAAATGACTTGGTTTTTTAAATAACCTTTAAAGAGTGTACAATTTGTTTAGCTGTGATCAATTTATTTATTCAACAATCATCTGCTGAATAACATTATTGCTACTCAATGTTAAACATCAATATTAAAAGGAGGTATTTAAAAAAATAAATATTACAACAATGATCTGACTAACTTTGTAATAAATTAATTTTTAATAAACAATATAATAATGAACAAAAATAAATCTAGAACTTATTTAAAATAAATAAAGGCTATTAAATAATATGTATATAATTTTGAAATAAATTGTTATTCATCTAAATGTCCGAAATGACCACCATTATTTTGTAAACATTTTCACGCATTGGTTACAATTTCTCTTTGAATGTTCCTTAACATTTGCGGAGAAATTTTATTCCACGCCTCTCTTATTTTTAAACTTCCTCTAAATTTTGACGCGTAATTTGATAAACCTGGTCCTTAACAAAACCCCATATGTAAAAATCCATGGGTGTTATATCAAGCGATCTTGCTGGCCAATTTCTAGGACAGTTATTACCAATCCAACGATGTGGTTTAAAATTATGTAGAAACAAACGGTGTACACTGTGTCCCATTTTGAATGAGATTGCAGGGTATCTCACAGGATTATTTTTTAAGATATAACTTTGCGGTTTTCGCGACCGTGTATAATTTTTTTGTAAAACGAGATGCTATTATTTCTCAGGCCCTGTATAAGATATAAAAAAATGAAAACTGCTTATAATATATATTTTTATATAAAAGTCAGTGACATATTTAAAAAAAAAATTTGGAGCACTCTTTTTAAGATTGGGCACAAACTTGGTATTTTTAAATGGAACACGCTGTATATTTTAACGTCAATTTTTTTCCTGAACAGATTGATGTATCACAACCTAATCTTTAATAAATTTTACCTTCAAAAATCACAAAAAAAAAAATTATGTTTGTTTTTTTAATAGTAGACCACGAATTCTTTCACACGTGCATGTAATTATTACTTTTTTAATGTGCCATGTGATTTAAACCTATTTATTTAATAATATTACTCAAAATATTACACTTTAACATAAACTTAAAAATGTTGAAAACAAAAAAATAAAATCAGTACAGATTTAACATTAAAAACTGTAATTACAACATTGACATTTTTTCTTATACATAAACCACATACAGTTTCAAGTCGCCTTAAGGCATTTAAAATTACAAATGGTTGCCTTTGTAATTTTCTGGATGCTTCTTCGGTTGAGGCTCGGAATTCATGTACAGTGTGTCCCAGGATGAGCGAATTTATACGTAAAAATTACAAAAAATTTTGTACTTGAAATCTGACCGATTGGCATCCAGCCCTGCTTGATTAAAAAATAAAATTAAGCATATTTTTACTTTTTAAAAATCAAGCATGCCTTGATACGAGCATTTTTTAAATTTTATGAGTAAGTAAAGTAGTATTTCTAGGCAAAATATAAAAAAGGTTTATAAGAAAAAGTTGTTTAGAATGCAAAATTATGCCCGAATACCGAATTTCATAACCATAGGACTACTTTGATTTATACGTTCTGTGTACCAATTATTTTTTTTTATCCATATTTAATTATTAGAGAAAAACTAACTAATTTATTTATCTAATAGTTAAATCGCTTATCTAAGACTTACAAGCCATCCTCAAAAATATGTTTGTAATAAAATGTACATAGTACGTCTAATTTAATAAGAAAACTTACTTATTTTAAATTTATTCAATGTAGCTACCATTATCAAAACATTTTTCAATATCTTTTCTAAGCATTTTAAAAGAATTTCTAATTTCTTCAATGTAAATTAAATTACAAGCATCTCTAATTCTTTGTTTAAGTAATTCCCTGTCATTTGGTAATGGCTCGGAATAAACAATTTGCTTGAGCCGGCCCCATAAATAGGAATCAGAAATAGTTAAATCAGGTGACCTTGGCGGCCACCCAATTGGGCCGCGTCTTCCAATCCATTGATTTAGGAAAGTTCTAAATATTCAACCACTACATACAGTGTTTTCATTTAAAACGATCCACCCTTAATAACTTTCTTATTCTCTATTCAACGGTACCAAAAAAAATGAAATCGGTAAATGTGTAAGCAAATAGTTAGCGAAAATGTCTAGAAATAATGAATATTTTATTTACGCCAAACTTTGGTATTTTAAATGAATACTTTTAGTGTGGTACCTACATCATTTTAAAATTCTTACATTTTTTATAATAGATCATCAAAAAAAAAAAATACAAGCAATTTAGAAGTTAAAATGTGTGGTAACAAACAGTACATTTAGTTCAAGCAAATTATTTATTTTTCTCAGTAAAGAATGTGTACCGTTATTTGCGAGAAAAAAGAGTGTCTTCAATTTTTTTGCAAAAATCTTTGCAGTCTTATAACTTTGTATGTGTATTTATTTCACTTATATTTTTTGCGAAACCTACCTAATAGGTACAAAAAGGTACAAAAGGCATTTAAAAAGCAGGCGATTTATTATTGTTAAAACTGTCAGTTTGACGCGTGCAATTTTTCAATTTTAGTTAAAACAGTGAGTTAATAAAATGGTGTATACGCTAGCCGAAAGAATAGAAATAATTTTCCTTTATGGAGCTCAAGATCGGTGTGCTCGCAGAACCGCGAGAGCATTTAATGAAAGGTATCAAGATAAAAACGTGAGCCATAAATACGCATTAGAATTGATACGAAAATTTGAAGAGACGGGATCGATTTGCAATAAGAAAAAATATGAAAATAGAGTTGTCGATGAAGCATGCCAAGTTGAAGTACTAGGACAATTTGCTATGGATCCAACTTTGTCTATACCAAAGGCCGCAAAGCTAACAAATATTTCCACTGGTTCCGTACATAAAGTTAAAAAAAAAATAAGTTCTTTCCTTATAAAATTCATATTCTTCATGAACTCGGAGAAGATGATTTTGATAGGAGAATTCAATTTTGTGAAGTGATGTGCCAGCGAATTGATGACGATCCCCATTTATTGAAGAACATTTGCTTCAGTGACGAATCGACCTTTTTTTAAATGGCCTGGTGAACAGACATAACTGTAGATAGTGGGATAATGAAAATCCGCATTCGGGAAGGTCATACCCAATATCCCCAAAAAATTAATGTTTGGGCAGGAATTTATGGGAATGAAATAATCGGGCCATTTTTTTGGAAGAAAATTTGACTGGCGAAATTTATTTAAACCTTTTAGGAAATGCAATATACCCTTCCATCATCCAATCTATGGAAAATCAAGTAGATCAACATGGTGCTATATTACTGAATGAAAATAATATACATTTTCAGCAGGATGGAACTCCGCACGTACTACACTTTGGTGTTCGAGAGTGGCTTGATGAAAATTTTCGAGAAAAGTGGATTGGCAGACGTGGTGCAATCGAATGGCCTGTGCGGTCTCCGGACCTAACCCCACTAGACTTTTTTCTTTGGGGCTACTTAAAAAGCAAAGTTTATAAAACCCCACCTGAGAGTATCGAGAGTTTAAAAAATAGAATATTTCAAGAATGCAGAGAAATTAGCGAGCAGACCCTTGCCAATGTTCGTAAGGAGTTTGAAAATAGGCTTTTTTATTGTCTTGCTAATAACGGCGCGCATTTTGAACATTTAATAAAATAAATTTGTTAAACTAATTAAATTTGTTTTTCTATCCTACCGATTTACACTTTAATTGCTTCTTGGTCAATCAATTTTATTTTTTTTTTACAACCATTGATAACATAATAAATGCCCTTTAAAATAATGTATCACACCATGGGGTAGCCATTTGACATACCAAAGTTTGGCGTAAATAAAATATTCATTATTTCTAGACATTTTCGCTAACTATTTGCTTACACATTTACCGATTTCATTTTTTTACCGTTGAATAGAGAATTTTACGCTGCTTACTATGATGTATCACTCGATGGGGGTTCCCATTTGACATATTAAAGTGAGGTTAGCTGGAGGTAAGGAGGTGATTGACAGAACTTCAGTAAATGCATAATTAAACGTCCCCCTGTATATCTAATTTGACGTGTTTTTTTTTCTTTTTTTTATTTTTTTTTTGTTTTTACGAAAGTTATTAAGGGTGAATTGTTTTGAAATGAAAGCACTGTATACACTGGAGCTTTGATCCTGTCCTGGAGTAGAGGTTCTAAGCATTCTTTTACAAAATCTTTCAAAATTTGAAGATACATTTCTTGTTTAAGAGATCCTTCAATAAAGTAGGGTGCAATAATACCTAAATGGTAAGATATGGCGCACCATACGTTGACTTTTTGAAAATATGGCCTCTTGTCATGGATTACAAAGTTTGGCGTTTCATTGGACCAAAACCGACAATTTTGGGATGAAATTACACCATTTGTCGTGAAAGTAGATTCGTGCGAGAATATTTTTTTATGAAAATCCCTGTTCTCTAAAATTTAATCTCCTAAGCAATCAGAAAATAATAAACGGCGCGCTTCATCCCCCTCTTCTAAAGTATGTAACTTGGTTTGAATGCTTTAATATCGTTGGCATGATAAATTCTTTGTTATTCAGTTTTGCTTATGTTCAGCACCGCCGACCTAGCTCTCAATAACATCTGGGATTCTCAGCAATTAACTCCAAAGCAAGGATTCTAGCAGCATCGTTGTCATCGTATCTCTTTGTCTGCTTTTTTTTATCTCATCACTACCCGTGGAAAATTTTTTGCTTCAAATTTAACATTTTTCTGTAAATTCTGATAATATTATTAATAACTTTTATAAACTTTACACTAAGATAATGACAAAAGTCCTTTTTTTTTGTACATAACTTTAACAGTGACAATATTTTATAGTAGATGCCACATTTAATTGAGAATGTTTACGTTTTAAAAAGTTTGACAAAAACTCGTAAATGCAGCAAAAAAGAGCCCAATATAATAAGCGGCATGCATTCCACGAACAAAAAAATCCTACCAATCGTAAAATGAATTTGTCCAAGGACAATAATTTTTAAAATAATTTTCACTATTTTAACTATTAATATTTATTTGGTTTTTTGTTTAAACTTTTGTGAGTGAGAATAAATAATTAATAAATAATTTAAACATAAAAATCAAGGTAGGCCTATGGTTATGAAATTCGGTATTCGGACATAATTTTGCATTCTAAACAACTTTTTCTTATGAACTTTTTTTATATCTTGCCTAGAAATACTACTTTACCTACTCATAAAATTTAAAAAATGCTTGTATCAAGGCATGCTTGATTTGTAAAAAATAAATATATACTAAATTTTCTCTTTTAATTAAGCAGGGTTGGATGCCAAACGGTCATATTTCAACCCCAAAATTTTTTGTAATTTTTACGTATACATTCGCTCATCTTGGGACACACTGTATATTATTATGCCAATTTGCATAAATTTTATTTTTCAAGTATGACCATACAGAAAAGTCTAAAATACTTAAATCCGGTAACCCTATTAAATATGCCGCTGCTGCCTATACGAATCCCATTCGTCAAATCATATTACTTTATTTGCAAAAAGGTAATATGATTTGACGATTGATTGATTACAAATTAGTTTATTGCTCTTTGGTTCGTTCCTGGCTTGACTATGCATCTAAAATTTGGTCCCCTAACTAGGATTCTCACATTGAACGCCTTGAGGCTGTACAGGGTGGGCCAATTTAGACGTTTTCTTATGGGAAGTCATGTCCCTGTTAGAGATAAAAAAATTTTGACCTCCATTCTCCGGGCTCAAATTTTAAAAGAAGTTTATTGAAGCAAATGAAATTTTGCTATGGCAAACAGTTTGGCCGCTAGAGGGCGTTTCTGAAATTTGGTAATTTTCGTTTTTCGGCTATGGCTGTTGTGTTTTTAAAGATAAATGATTTCTGTAAAGACTTTCTTATAGCACTTTTAAGCGCTTAACATGCTCATGATATTTAAATTTATACAGGGTGCTTCATTATTAAAAAATTTTTTTTTTTTTTTTAATGGAATGCATATTATTTTTTTGCATTTTCTTGTAGCCCTTAAAATTCCCTTTTCAAATATATATAACACTAATAATCTAAATTTAATAGTTTACGATATATAAATAAATTTCTTAAATATTAAAAACACGTAGGTAATGACCCGCCATTTTAATCGCGTAAACGGAAGAGTAGGCGTGTTTTAAACTGCTATAAGTGAAGCTTAATATTTACATAAACAAACTTGTTTTTATAATCTATGTTTTCCTTTGTATTTATATTTTGATATTAGAATCCAAAAACGTATCAATTTTTCAAAAAATTCCATATGATTAGATGTTTTATCAAATATAATGAGAATTTAAGGGCCTGCGATATCAACGTCCTTATTAAAAATAAGTGCAGTTATTTAAGACACTCAAAGATTAAAAAAGGACGTTATAGGTTCTGTATTTTTTATTTGTGATACTTCGGTAAGCGCTTTTAAAAATCAAAAGTAAATTAAACAATAGCTCCTGTTTTATTAAATATTAATTATATTAATGGACAAATACAGTTATAAAAACAAAATAATACTGTAAAAAAATAAGAAAAAAAATAAAAGTACTTATTTATTTATTTATTTTAAACTTAGAATATGAACTAACAAACAAAAAGTAAAAACCAGATTTTATTTTTTTATTGATATTTTAACTAAAACTGCAACTCTATATATTACGTACTTATAACAAGTGTTCAAACTGAGCTCCTTCCTGATCAATGCACCAGCGGCTACGTTTTTCAACATTATCAACAGCGTTTCTTAATTCAATATTTGTTATTGTTGCAAATGCATTATGTAAAGCTTCTTCCAACATTACTCTTGAAGTAATTGGCTGTTGGTATACCAAGTCTTTTATTCTTCCCCAAAGATAAAAATCTAAGGGTGTTAAGTCAGGGGATCTAGGCGGCCAACGTATTGGACCTTGATTTCCTATCCACTGCTCACCAAACTGCTCATTTAAATAGTTACTGACCACTCTAGAATTGTGCGGTGGCGCACCATCCTGCTGGAAAAATATAGGATGCCTCTGCTGGGCTAGAGGCAATTCCTCTAGGAAGCGCTCAACTTGCGTTTGCAGAATTTGTAAATATCGCTCTGAATTTAAATGTCCATCATAAATATAGGGACCAATAAATCTACCACGAAATATGCCTACCCATACACTAAAACTGTAACGGCCTTGATTTCTTACAGCCACCGTTGCGTGAGGATTTGCTCGAGCCCAGGTATACCTATTATACCTATTAAAAATGCCTGCACTACTAATCGATGCTTCATCCGTCCAAGTACAATTGTAGCCAAATGTTGTATCTTGACCACACTTTTGCAAATACCACCGACAGAATTCCAATCTTCTATCATGATCCGCAGGAAAGAGATGATGAACTTTTCGGGTTCGATAAGCTTTATACCTATATTTTTTTTAAATCCGTCTTGCAGAGGTCCTTGGCACACCAGTTTCTACTTCCAATTTCCGGGTGGATAGATTAGAGTTATTTTCAATTGCGCCCAAAACTGTTATATCCAATAGTTCTTGATCATCATTTATATTATTATTAGCATTTCTTCGCGGTTTAGCAAAAGAACCAAAATTAATAAGGTTTCTTTTTAATTTCTCAAACAGCGTACTATGTGGCTGCCCCCGTTCTGGATATCGTCGTTGATATAAATTACAGGCCTCTCTTGCATTTTCATTACATTCAATAAAACATTTAATCATATCGAATTTTTCATAGTTTTGATACATTGTGATTATCACATAAAAGAAATACAAAGTAAAACAGATTATGAAAATAAGCTTGTTTATGTCAAAATGACGTATTACCCAAAGCAGTTTGACAACCGCCTACTCAACCCTTTACGCAATTGTTTCACCCGCAATTGTGTCACCCGCCTACTCTGTTTTTTAGGCGTTTTAAATGGCACGGCATTATAATTTATTGATACTTAAGAAATCTATTTATATCTCCTAAACTAATGAATTTAGATTATAAGTGTTATATATATTTGAAAAGGGAATTTTAAGGGCTACAAGAAAATGCAAAAAAATAATATGCATTCCATTAAAAAAAAAAAAAAAAAATTTAATAATGAAGCACCCTGTATAAATTTAAATATCATGAGCATGTTAAGCGCTTAAAAGTGCTACCAGAAAGTATTTACAGAAATCAATCATCATATCTTTAAAAACACAGCAGCCATAGCCGAAAAACGAAAATGACCAAATTTCAGAAACGCCCTCTAGCGGCCAAACGGTTTGCCATAGCAAAATTTCATTTGCTTCAATAAACTTCTTTTAAAATTTGAGCCCGGAGAATTGAGGTCAAAATTTTTTTATCTCTAACAGGGACATGACTTCCCATAAGAAAACGTCTAAATTGGCCCTCCCTGTACATACAGAGGAGATTTTTAGGATCCCTTGCCTATAGACGCCACTAAAAAGCACCCGATTCCGTTCGTTTGACGTGAATGACAAGAATAACGACACGAATTTTCCCGCTTTTTTTGCGTTTGTTGGCTGGTTGTTTACTTTCGTAAAAAAGCTCCAACTAATTTGATCGATTATTGCGATTATCGCGATTATACTGAACTTTCCTTTGTTTCTTTGTGAAATATTGACCATATTGTTGTTTATTGTGTTTTAAAATAATACCTGAAAAGTTTATTTTTAAGCACTATATTACCATAGACAAGTACTACTATGTTACAGTGAGAGCTGGAAATTAGTGAATGCTAATAATAAGTAACATACTGTAGTTGGGTCGGGTTGAGCCTAGGATTTGTATATATGTATTTTATAAATTACAAATTCTTACATATTTTAATTGTCATTGAATAATTTTCAGCTTTCACACTGAAACGTTACACATTCTTTGTTTGATCTGTTTCTTAAATTTGCATCGAAATTTGATTATGCACGAATCTAAGGGCTTTAAAGTTGATATTAATATAAATTATAGGTTGATGGTTGTAATTGAAGATTTGGGGGACGCAAAGATGTGGCAGAGAGTTTTGAAGTTGAAAAGACCAGATAACTACCAAGATAAAGTGATAGTAAAAGCTGATAAAATGGCCGAAAAAATGGATATGCCAAATATGGTAACTGAAATTGGATTTGGACGGTTTCAGGTATAAAATTAAAGTACAATTCTACAATATTTTATACATTTTGTTTTTCATTTATTTATTTTTTCTAAATATACAATACCCTATTGTTCAAGTTGGGCTTTTCCTTTTAATATGTTCACATATAGAGAATTTTTAAAAATAATAGTTATTTGTAAGAAAAGGGAGCAAAGTGCATAATTTCCTTATGTGGATGAAGTTTGATACAGCAAAAGCATCCACAGTGAGGAAATGACACTGCTCCTACAGTATTCATATAATTTTTTCTACTTCCATTCTTATTAATTAGCACAATTTGATGTAAAAATTAATTTTATAAATAATAAGCAAGATATAGTCAAATAAAAAATTCAATTAGACAGGGAAATAAAATTAAAAATTTTCTTATAAGGTAGTAGAAAAATAAATTTTTCAAATAACACTTTCTCAAAAATAAACTATAGTAATTTTAATTAATATCCAAAATCAAATAAATCCATGTCCGCCCAAAGAAATTTTTCAAAATATTTATTCAAAAAAAATTATTCAATTTCCATTCCAGTGGATCGCTCAACCAAACTGCATTGTTTTAATACTTACATTAGGGTAATATGTATGAAATTAATAATTATTATTATTCCAGAAACGCTATTTTTTATTTTAATTAAATTATTATTCCATTAATGCTTATTGCCAGAAACCGCTGCCTCTAGCAACAAACATTGCTGTTTTGTTGGTTGCCCGCCATTCACATAATATTTAAATATCCGATTGGGACAGTCGGAGACCGAATGGTGACGTAAATCGGGTGCTTTTAAGTGGCGTCTCTTGCCTATAGAGCTGAAGTTAATATTCTTCGTAATTATTACATCGACTATAATATCAGTGCCCAGTTTAGCATCCCCAATCTTGAAGTCAGACGGCGCCATTCTAATACAATTACCATTTTATAAGATCTTGAATGATTTATACCATTCTCCTACCATCTTGGAAGCAATCCCTTTTCACACTTGTTAAAGAAGGGTTAAATCAATCACAATAAACTTATCTGAGAATGGCCCTCACAAAAATAAAAAAATATGAAGGCACGAAAAAAGGTCTTGTCTCAAAGAATGACCCACTGGAATCCTATTCTTTTTTTAATGGATTATTGTAATATGGTAAGCTTTAAGGTTCTTTCTTATATTTTCATCTTAGGAGGTTGTAATTTCAAAACAGAATGTCATAAAAAACGGCACCAAAATTGCGTACTGTGACATAAAAATTATATTTATTATGTAACAAAAACCACCTGAAAAACTGTAAAAATTGCGACACTTGATTATTTACCTTATAGGTATCTCTCTGTCTTCTAAACCTAATAGTAGAGTCATGCTGTCATTAGAAATTGTCGAATGGATGCAAAAATTAGATAGAGGATGAAATTTTGACAATAAGTTGTATGGGTTGAGAGAGTGCAAAAACCAAAAATTAAGCTAAGAAAAATTCCGAGGAGGTTTTTTTTAGGGGATGATTGGGGATGGCCTTGGATTGGCACTACCCCTTTGCACTTACAACTTTGACTCCATGAGATAAATTGTTAAGAAAAATCAGAGCTACCTTTTCTTCCACAGAACCGAATTCATCCGAGTTGATTTAGAGGGTGTAAAAAGGGGGTGAAGTTTTGAAAAATTGGTTTTAAATTAATAACTTTCTTGGAAAAAATCCCACGAATTTTGTTCAAATAGCAAAGTTATAGCTCTCAAAAAGACGCGTATATTGATATACCGGGTGGTGCGTCGCCGAGCGGAACATTGGAAATCCCATGTAAATTTTAAGGGGGTCAATTATTGGCTTCCCTGTACATTTTACAGAAAAAATGTAAGATTTTTGAAATGAAGACTTTTTGAAGAGACGAATCTGGCAAACCCTCGTGCAAAGTTTCAAAAAATTTTAATGAGCGAATCTTGAATTATTCAATTAAATGTAATTGCAAAATTACCAAATTTTCGGTTCAGGTAAAACCAGACACCAGCCACCAGCAAACAATTTGTTATAAGGCTTTGTCAAATCTGACGTACAGCCGAATACAAGAAATTTTTTTTTTCGTTTTTTCAATCTCACAACCATACATTCAAAGTAAGACACGTTAACATTACTTTTTTATCTGTTTCCCACATAATGCCACTTATTTATGGCTATTTTTTCGTCGATTGAATAATTCATACTTGCTTTCAAATATCGACTTTCACTGATTTATTGACACTGTTCCTCACGTCAGTAACAATATTCATTTTACTGGTGCCGTTTGGTTTTACCTGAACCGAAAATTTGGTAATTTTGCAATTACATTTAATTGAATAATTCAAGATTCGCTTATTAACATTTTTTGAAACCTTGCACAAGGGTTTGCCAGATTGGTCTCTTCAAAAAGTTATCTTACATTTTTTCTATAAAATGTACAGGGAAGCCAATAATTGACCCCCTTAAAATTTTCCTATGTTCCGCTCGGCGACACACCACCCGGTATACAGGGTGCCTCCGATTAAGTCGGCACTATTGGTATCTTTGTTCATATTTAAGATTCAGGGTCGGTTAAATTAGCAAACTAGTAGGATTTTTTCTGTTGATTAAAATGGTGAAAACAGAAAAAAAATTGAACATCGCGTTTTCGAGAAAATGTGAAAAATGTACTTTTGTTAAATGGAATTCCCTGTATATTTTTACATAAATCAAAGGATAATAATTTTCTTAATAAAAAAGTTTATTTACACTAATAGCCTACACCTAAAAATAACAAAGTTATAGCGATATTAATAATTTTGTCAAATTTAGGCAAGTTGGCCTTGAACTTTTTGAGAGCAAAACAAATAAATCATTGTTTGAATAATAAAATGACAGCAGCCGTAGAGATTTTATTAAATAAAAAAATACTGACAGTTACATGTTAGCAAAGTTTGTGATTTTTGTAAAATCTAAATTAGTAAAATGCCTTTTACGCTTATTGAAAAATGTGATATGTTAGAATGTTACCTTGTATGTCGAAAAAATAGTGACAGAGCGCTAGAAGAGTACCGCCAGAGATTCCAGACTCGTAACTTGCCAAACCGTAGATACTTTTTAATTCTCTACAGAAAATTTAGTAGTATTTAGTAGTATATTAAAGTAACGAAAACGTGTTTAAAAGAACTAGAAGAAGGAACCAATTTATAGTAAGCGAGGATGTTGAAATTTCTATTTTGGCATATTTTGAAGCTCATATGGAAAGCTCAACTAGAGATTTAGCAATAGCTTACGGTGTGAGCTTAGTAAACAATTTGGCGGGTCTTAAAGAAACACAAATTTGTGCCATATAAGAATCGACGAGTACAAACATTGTTTGCCTGGCGATAACGAAAGAAGACTTGCTTTTTGCAACTGGTTACATAATGCATATGAAGCTAACGATAATTATTTAAACCGTATAATTTGGAGCGACGAAGCAAATTTTTCAAACAAAGGTATGTTTAACCGTAAAAATGTACACTATTGGTCCCAAGAAAATCTTTCAGAAATCCTCAAAATCTATTTAGTATAAACGTTTGGTGCGGCTTAATAGGAAGCCAAGTAATAGGACCTGTGTTTTATGATGGCACTTTGATTGGAAGGAGATATGTTGATCTCATATTATCTGGAGCGCTGGAAGATTATCTGGATAATGTTAACTTGGAGAGACGGCAACAAATCTATTTTCAACAGGATGGAGCACCTCCCCATCAACTAAATGATGTATTAAGAATATTACTTAATAGACTGACGATAAATGAATTGCGACACGTGGCCCGATTCGTTGGCCACCTAGGTCACCAGACCTAGCCCCTCTAGATTTTTATTTTTGGGGTTACATAAAAAATGAAGTGTATAAAAAAAAATACAGAACCGTTGATGAACTTCAAACACATATTAGGCAAATAATTGGATCAATAGATAGAAGATCAATCTTAAAAGCTACAAGACGTGTGCTTCAATGTGCTCAGAAATGTATTGAACAAGATGGCGATGTTTTTGCTCATTTATTGTAAATTAATAGTTTTACTTGATGTTATTTATTTCAAAGCCAACTTGCCTAAATTTGACAAAATTATTAATAACGCTATAACTTTGTTATTTTTAGGTTTAGGCTATTAGTGTAAATAAACTTTTTTATTAAGAAAATTATTATCCTTTGATTATGGGGATTTATGGGGGGTGAAAATTTTGAAAACCTTTTTTGGAGAAACGATCGACTGTACGATGTTGCTTCTACGCAACAAATTGAAGCAAAAAGTCTAAGCTATCATTTCTTCCACAGCAAAGAGGTGATAAATTGCATTTTAAGGGCTGTAAAATTAAGGGATGCATATTAGAAACCAGTTTTTTCGAGTTATCTTTTCGGGTAAGAATTTTTCAACTTTGTCTTAAATAGGAAAGTTGTAGAACGCAAAGAGACGCTTCGATTGATTATTAAATCATCCCTTCGTATCAATTCTTACACCCTCAATAAGAAGAGTGAAATATTTAAAACTGTCTGTTTCTCAAATAATTTTTAAACCAGGCATTACGCGAGAACATTCTGAATGTTCGTGATGGACGACTTGACTATCAAAATATTTCGGGGTGAAAACAACCCCTGACATATCATCCCCCTTCAACTTTTACACAATATTCATTTTATTTTGTTTTCAACTGACTCATTACTTTCATACTCTACGATTGTTACTTATACTTTTGGCTACTTTTTGCATAATCAACTAAGCGTGTATCGTGTATTTTAAAGGGTGAACATAAGGTTGTATCTATTTTCGATGGTCTTGTAAATAACGTTTAGACAATTCGATGTGAAAGTACATCACAAAGGTGTTAAGCTAAAAAGAACGCATCCAAGGATTATAATATCGACCCTCTTTCAAGACACACGCATCCCGCTGATGGGCGTAAAGTGTAAAGTAAAAGAAAGATTAGTTATTTGATAGCTCGGGAACAATGTATTTATTCAAGGCAGTATAATATAATTGGCTATCTGCACACCTTCAAACTAAGGGTAAGGTTAATAAGTATTATTATTCTTATGAAAAATTCTTACCCGAAGAGATAACTCGAAAAAACTGGTTTCTAATATGCGCCCCTTAATTTTACAGCTCGTAAAATGCAATTTATCACCTCTTTGCTGTGGAAGAAATGATAGCTTAGACTTTTTGCTTCAATCTGTTGCGTAAAAGCAACATCGTACAGTCGATAGTTTCTCCAAAAAATTTTCAAAATTTTTACCCCGCGTACATGTCTTTTTGAAAGCTCTAACTTTGCTATTTGAACAAAATTTGTGGGATTTTTTCCAAGAAAGTTATTAATTTTTTTTTGGATTTAAGTTGGTTTCAATTTTCAAGCTGAGAGTCTTGATTTTGGTGAGAACGCATTGGACATGGTAGACAATTCTGCATTTCTTGGTTTAGTCATTGATAAAGATTTAAAGTTTTCTGACCATATAATAAAGTTAAATAAAAAACTTGCTTCTGGCTGCTTCTCTGTTAGGGCAACCGTTCATGAACTGGGGAGAGATGTTGCTAGTGATGTGTACTTTGCTTTGTTCGAGTCGCATTTAAGGTATGCTCTTCCATTTTGGGGTGCATGTTCAAATTATCTGTTTCAGTCTGTTTTTGTGCTGCAAAAGAGGGCTGTCAGAAGTTTATTTAAGGCCCATTCTAGAATGCATTGTGGTAATCTTTTCAAAGAGAGCCGTATTTTGACCCTACCATCATTATTTATTTTGGAAACTGCATGTTTAATATTCAAAAATAAGAACAGTTTTCCAATCCGACATCACAGTTATCCTACCAGACAGATTAATAATATTCCCCTTCCTATTCCTCATTTTACATCTATCAAAGATTCATTTATATATCGCGGTTTAATGATTTATAATCACATTAGCGTGGAATTAAGAAGTGTTCAGTCTTTGCGCCAGTTTCGTTGTAAACTGAAGTCATATTTGCTTCTAAAAGCCTTTTATTCGATTGAAGACTTTTTTAAGGCTGAGGATGTTGTGTAGTAGATGCTAAGCTTTTAATCTGTTAATTTTAATTTTAAACATACCTTTATGTGCCCCTTTATCTCTGCTACCTTTGTCTACATGCATATATTTTGTTTTATAAAGATTTTGTTTGTAACATTTTTCTCTTGCATTTTTTTTTTTTTAGGCATTTTATATGTTGTATAAATTTTTTATATTTGTTTTGTAAAATCTGATTTGATTGTATTTATTTTCTGAAGCTTTGTCAATAAAATTCGTGTACATGTACCAAATTTTCGACAATAAAATACTTGAAAAAAAAAAAAAAATTTAAAACCAATTTTTCAAAACTTCACCTCCCCTTTACACCTTCTAAATCAACTCGGATGAATTTCGGCTTTGTCGAAGAAAAGGTAGCTCTGATTTTTCTGAACAATTTATCTCATGGAGTCAAAGTTGTAAGTGCAAAGGGGATGCGCCAATCCAAGACCATCCCCAATCATCCTTCTATCTAATTTTTGCATCCATTCTCATACAGCACGACTGTACTATAATGAATAACTACATTATAAGGGTAACTGAATAACCTACATGCTCTCCAGCTGCCTTAATCAAGTTATCATGCGCGATCTCTAGCTCCTCATAAGGCTGGGCAAGGTTCTTCTTGCCTTCCTCAATCACCAGGCTTGCCTTTTGAAAATCGCCAGCTGCTTCATAGTAATACGCCCAGGCTTTGTAGAAATCAGCACAGCCTATACAGAGATTTCTAGATTTCATCATTAGGTAGAGCTCCTCTGGGTTTGGAAACAGATCATTCTAAAATAATAATAAATTAGCCGTTAAAAAAAATTACAAAAAAAAAACAAATACTTACATATTTGATCCACAACTTACACAGCCTTCTATCATTTGTGTAACGCGGATCATTTTCAAATTTTGACAGACAAAGTTCAAGCAATTCAGTACAGTTTCCTTCATGGCCGTTTTTGGGATAACTCTGTTCAATCCATGTGATATACTCATAGTAATTTTCCAGAGGATCATCACCCTGATAATTTTGAATTTGTAACTCAAACTGCCTGCGATGGAAAGAAAATATGGTGTAAGTATTGATATAGGATGCGTGTTGGGATTTAAACAAATTTTCTTTAACTTTCAATTTACGTATAAAATAACAGCCAACTGATATGATAATCTAAAAAGTGGTTAAGGGGTTGATAATATAATAAGAAAATAGTTGAGCGCAGTGTTGCCATCTCTACCGCCGATGTTTCGGTAATCTACCGATTTAGCATTTTAATTTACGATATATCGAATTGTCATAGTTTTTTACAGATTTTTTTCTTTAAATAATATTGTCTAAATATATTAGCGCCATTTTTTTACTTCTAAGGGAGCGAATGTTATGTTTGGTGCCTATTACTCTGTGATGGCATTTTTGCAAAATGATATTCCAGAGTTAATTACTATAAAGTGGGTTTCTTTCATCTCTGTGCATAAGCTGCCAATGTATATATCATATTTGGCAAGAAATATTCATAATTATTTTAATAGCAGTCCAAAGCGAAAATTTCTATAATGTTAAAATCCATAAGTTACTTCATACATCTCAGACTCACTAGTTACCCCTCGAAAGTGTTGTTAAAGGAATCTTAGAGCAGTATGACTGATTAAAATTGTATTTTGTTGATGTTGTCAGCAATAAAAATGACTTTTATTACCAGATAATATTTTACAAAAATTACAAAATCCAAATAATAAATTATATTTTCAATTTGTGGACTATGTTTTGCCTTATTTTAATCAACTTAATCATGAAATGCTAACAGAATCTCCTAAATTACATGTGTTATACAAAAAGTAACTATTGTGCTTCTTCAAACCTTTTTTGATTCTTTCCTTAAAAGAGAAAACATATAGAATTATGAAATTTTCAACATATAGAAAATATGTACTTTGGACCCTTAGTGACAGCAACTATATTAAATTCTTATTTAACACCCATTCAAATTGCCTGGATTTCTTTATAGAATCTTGTAGCCAACTAGCCCTCAGATTGCCTTTAAGAAACAACATTTTTCAACAACAATTAAATTTCTTGACCCTGAAAAGGTAACATAAGGTAGATGTACAATGTACATGTATACCATACCATCCATTGTTCATGTTGCTCATCTTTTCTCCATCTAATGGATCAAAAAAATTCCAAGATTTAGATGAGCAGTGGAGTTTGCTTCGGAACACTAAAGAAATACTAAGCTTTATTAGTAATGTTGAGTTATTTTGGCAATCTGTTAAGAAGATAAAATCAGGAGATGACGTTCAGGTATTTAATAGCCTTTGCAATTTTGTAGGAAAGCTTTTATTCTCTACATATAATTTATTAACAACAAAGCAAAGGTATTGTCTTGAGACAAAAACGATTTCTCACTTTCTTTCATAATTTTCCCATTCAAAATAACTTATTGTACAAATGACAGATGTTAATTTAAAAGGGAAACTCTTATGAGGATTAAATTAAAAGCTTGTTTTTCTATATTAATTTTGTTTGAGATTATTTCACTTATTTAGGTGTTCTTGTAATGTAACTTAATTTCTCTACTCTAATATAACCAATTACCAGATTCTTTTGTTTTTTAGCATACATACCCAGCTGAATTCTTTATTTAAATAAGGTTAATGTGGCCACTTGCACTGACGTATGTAACGATGACTTAACGCCTTAAACCTAACATTATCCATATGACATACACGAATATTAAAAGTTAATTCTCTCTTACATAAGTCTTCAATAAATATGTTATTGTAAGGGGCCATAAGAAATTAAAGAAGAACTACAGTACATTTAATGCCTTAAAAATGAGAATAACTAAAATTACTAATAGGATTTTTCTGAAATATAGACAAATTATACATTAAAATAGTGCACAGAGTATGTTATGTGATATTCTTTGATCCAAGTCTAGTAATATAAAATTATACGTTCTATTAAAGTTGCATTTATAAAATCTACCGAAACTACCAATTTTTTACAAAGCCTTCTATCGAATTTATGAGGGTCGAGTATGGCAACACTGGTCGAACGACACACGTCCCACCAGTAACACGTTCGGTCCGCGTCACCCTTGTTGGAGGGAATTAATTGCGTTTTAATATTGTGCAACCATTTCAAATTTGTTCTCCTGTTTCCCCCCTTTTTGGGATTATTAGTTTGGTTTCCCTAATTCAGATTGTGTAATTATTCAAGATTGTTTAGTTATTAAATGTAGAGGTGTTGCCCAGAAAGTGTTTGTTGTTTTTGTTGCATGTATGAGTTACTGGTTATGAGTTACGCTTAGTATTTGAGGATTAAGCAAATACACCCAGGATATGTGTTTTTGATGTATTGCAAACTTACAAGAAAAGCTTATAGAAATTTAACTTAAACATATACTTGTACCCTATAAATATAGTGTCAAAACTGGAGTGTACATTTTTCTTGTAAAGAATATTATACCATATATATATGGTAAACATGTTAAAAAAAATGAAGAACTAAAACGAAGACAAAATCAAAAGTTTATTGAAAAGCAAATTTGCTGTACAATTTGCAAAGAACTCTTTCTTTTTCAAATTTACAATAAACATATAACAAACAATTACAAAGTGCACTTCGAGGTACAGTAGAAATAAAATAAACATACATACATTATGCACGGAAATTACAAGTCATTGAGTTTCTGCAACGTAGGTCAAGAAATTCTGCAAAAGAATAATTAGCAGATAAATAAACAGCTCAATAAAACTTTTTTAATGACAATATCAAATTTTCGTCTATTCAAGTTGTGAATCAAGTTGTGAAAGGCAATAAATTATACATGAGCTTTCCATAGTGGAAAATAGTATTTCTACTTAAAGTGGTCTGAGACTGAGGTACCTATAGGGTTTGTCTAGAACGTGTTTGGTAATTATGTATATTAGCCCTTTGTTGGAAGGTATTAGAATGACAGTGACGAAATGTTTCAAACAAAATAAGATCATATAGAGTTAGTATTTTGTAATGTTGAAACAGAGACTTACAGTGGTCCCTATAGTCTGCACATGATAAGACCCTAACAGCTCTCTTCTGCAGAAGAAACAGAGAATGTAACTTGATAGCAGTACAGTAACCAAAGAACAGAATGCCATACCTTAGGTGAGATTCAAAAAGGGCGATATACTTCTTTTGAAAATAAATAAAACCTTTGTAACTATGCTAAAATGATTTTATTTGTGTTTTCATATATCTTTTAGAGTCCTGAGGATGATCTCATAGAGATCGAAATGTTGACCAAAATATATAAATCGAGTCTGAAGTTGATCTTTTTACTTATATCCAACAAAAAAATTAACCAGCCTTAAATAGAAAATACTATTACCAAAAGATATGATTTAAAAAAATCTTCATGTTTAGTGAAAATTATCAATTTTTAAAATGTGTTTCCTCTATAATAGCCTAAGTAATAATTACTGCTAGTCTGCACAGGCTGGCATTAATTGTTGGTCAGCATTAGAGTAAAAATATGGCTTTTTTTTAAGTGACTACTCCACAGGGTTGATATTTAACAAATATCACTTGAATAGGCTTACACTTAAGCAATTGTGCAAAAAAATCAGTTAAAATGAAAACTGTCAAAAATATTGTTAAAAAGAAGCTAGCTAAGTAAGATTAGAGCAGGTTTTAATACCCACCATATTACTTTTAGGGCCAAGTGTACCCTTTTACATATCCATATAGAGTAATTGGTATAATTATATGATTATATTTAAATTTTTCCTAATGTTTCCGACATTTGTAATATGCAAGTTAATTTATTTATTATACAAGGTGTCCAAAAAGGGTATCAGCAATGTGATGTTTGCATAAACCAAATACACCATATTTCTATGATCATTTATTTATGGCAAATTAATGTACAGTAAATGGAAATTTATGATCCAAAAACAATGTTGTCTAAATGGTGTCCATTGCACTGTATGCACTCTTCAAATCGAGAACGAAGATTATTGATTACCCATCCACACATTTTGAGGTAACCCCATAAGAAATAATCAAGTGGCGACAGGTCCGGGCTCCTAGGAGATCAGTTAATATTGCCTCTTCTTGAAATGACTTTATTGGGGAATAATTGTTGAACAGCTTCAATTGCCCGATTTGACGTATGGCATGTCGCACCATCCTGCTGAAACCAGGTTTCTAAGTTAAAACCTTGAAACTGTCGGAGAGATAGTGCAAGAAAATCTTGTAACATTGCACAATACCGCTCGGTATTAACGGTAAGTGCCCGTCCATTTTGATCTTCAAAAAAATACGGCCCAATTATGCCATCAGCAGACATAGCAGCCCATACGACCACTTTGGGGCTATGCAGTAGACGTTCGTGTTTCTGCGAGGATTAACGTCAGACCAGTACCTGCAATTTTGCTTATTTACCTGGCCATTTACATGAAAATTAGCCCTCATCCCTGAATAAAATGTTATTGAAATCGACGAATCGTTCCATCATTTCATTGACAAATTCTAACCATGTATTGTAATCCCTCGGTTTTAATTCCTGCACTAACTGTATCTTATATGCATGCAGATGCAAGTCTTTGGTCAAAATGTTATGTAAAGATGATCTTTTGAGAGTAGTCGTCTGACTTCGCTTCCGTACAGATAAGGTTGGATTTTCTCTGACTGATTGACGTACTCGTTCGATGTTTTCTGCACTTCTTACGATTCGTGGGCGACCTGGATTATGAATTTTCACTGTAGATCCAGTGGCTTCAAACATTCTGATTCATTTTCTAATAACATCAGGGCTAAGTGATAATTGAATATCATGTAATTGGTAATGAGCGCGATATAGACGGCGTGCTGTCACGATTGAATTATTGTTTTGGTAAAATGCACGTACACAAAAAGCGCATTCTCTCCGGTAAATGGCTCCATTGCAACTGAAATTCCTTGAACCCGTTTACATCTTGACTCCCACCGTAAGTGGCGGCGTTGCCACGACTGAGATTAAATGCACAAATAAAGTGCTGATACCCTATTTGGACACCTTGTATATTAAGAGTATTTAAAATACTGCTGTAAGAAGCAAGATCAATTCTGTAGATCCTTTTTTAAGACACTACAAAATGGGCATTTATTTTAAACTTGTTCAAAAATATATAAAATAACTATTTAATATTATCAGGCATACACTTAGAACATTGAAAGGCTAGAATTAGCATTGCCATGAAACTATAGGCAGTTTGTTTGCTTGCAACATCTCTGATGCAATGATGCCAAATGCTTATGTAGAAATGGAAAAAAAACTTATAATATCATAAAAATGTGTCACTTATTTTGACAGGCACAAAACAATACTACTGTTCCTCTTTAATAAAATATGATATGATACTCTATAAAGAAGTCAATATTCAAAGTAAAATGCAGATTACGTATATTAGGGAAAAAACAACAACATCGCAACGCCGCTCGATCGCATTGTTGATTTCACAAACGCAAGAAATCTTGACCAGCGACGTCGTCAAGAAATATTTACATGATAAATATTTATTAATAATAGATTATGCTTTAAGTTACAAACCATATTACCGTTTATGAACTCTATGCGTTTTTTTTCACGCACTTCATTAGAGTAAAGGTACCTATTTAATAAAAAGCATTTTTATGGAAATTAAATATTTTATAATTATTATAGATTTCTTAATAAGCTTTTTTTATTCTACGTTTATGATGAAGGTTTCCCCTTAACATAATTATTATCGATATTTACTTGGGAAAAGATTGGCTTGAATCGTCTTGTTCCCATAGTGTGGCACAAACGGCACAAGTTTTTACCATCGTAACAGTTCACAAAAACCCTCAAATGCGTCCTTTTTCCTTTTTTAGTCAAAAAGGAAAGTAAAAACACAGAACTTCACAAATGCCAAATGTAAACACAAAGATGTTTGGCGAGGTGACATTTCGTAAGAAGACATCAGCTTTTGCTTGGGGTGTTGCCATTCCAAATTTTTCAGAAGCGGTTTTAAGAATAAGAATGTTAATAATTTTTTTTGCCTTAAAGATTGTAGTTTTGCTCTTGGACTAAGATATATTTATTTCTACTTTTTATTTTTAATCCAAAATCTAACACCAATAAGTTAAATTAACATTATTATATGTGTTGATATATGTACATAGCAGAAAATTTCCTCTTTTGAAAATGTGTTTAAACTTGACTACAGAGAATCGGTGAATATGTTTGTAAACAAAACACCGTCCTTGCCTCTGTGCACATGTTGAACTCAAACAAAGTTGTTGTTTACTAATTCTAGTCTTTTAATATTCTAAGGGCATATGTCATCACCTTACAAGAAATGAAAAACATTTACTCTTGCCAGTGACTAGATTAGCTACTAGTAAAGTGGAGATTAAATTAATTATTGCTCTCCCGTACAGATAAACAGCAACAACTAACTAAATTTAAACCTAATGTAAAGAAGGTGCTTCATTGTATTTATAATTTTTGACGAATTTCACAAATTGACATTATTAAAAATAGGTGCTTGAGTTGTCAACAAAAAGACATAATACAAGGCAAACCATCCAAGAAAGTTAAAAAACCTAAATTAATACTGTCATTAACAAGAATAGGCGCTTGGCTTGAACTTTTCTGTAAAGATGGATATTGAACCATAACAAAGATCAATGATATTTCAATCACACAAAGAATTGAACCAAGAGCTGGTACAAGAAATTGGTGCATTTTTAGCTAAATTAGTTGCTAAACTCTAGATAGAATTTAACAAGGTTTCTAGTATTGTTAGATGGAACAAAAAAATTATGTTGACTTAGTAGTGATATTTACCTTATCAGGATAAATACTATCTTACTTGAAGGATAAGTACTTCAAAAATCTTCTCTGAACATATTCCAACTTATCTATATGGAAATCATAGATGGAAAACCACACCAGAGCCCCAAAGAACAATTTGGACTTAATAAGACTGTTGTAAAGAGTAATTAGGGCGTCTAAATTTTTGAAGTCCTTAGTTGATTTGACAATGAAGCCAAGGGTTTTCAAACTTAAGTTAAAAACTCTATCCATATGTCTCTTAAATGTTAATTTTCAGTCAGTGACGATCCCCTAGTCTTAGATAGAATCAATCTGTATAAATGTGTAGTGTTCTCAAGAGTGTAGTTGAAAAAAATTCTTGAGATTTTTAATGGTACATTTACTTATGTGGTATCATTTGTTATGTAACCATATCTTCAAAAATAGTCTTTTTTTTATTGTAAGTACGCCAACGAGCTAGCTTATCAATGCTATTTTGCAATAGAATACAGTCAAGGTACTATACAGGGTGTCAATTTGAAAACTTTGCACCTATATTATCTCAAAACGAGTTAGATTTTTATAAAATCGCTAGGACACGTCAATTTTATTATCAAGGGGGGACAATTTTTGTGTAGTAATCACTCTGCCTCTTTCAACCCCTTCTTTTTTAGGGTAGGCAACTTTGACGCATGCATTTCTATTATGCTTTTGAATATTCAATCACTGCGCGGTAAATCTGATGATTTGTATATACTTTTAGACAGTTTAAATTTTCCAAACATTGTCTTACTTACTGAGCACTGGTTGAGAAATGAGGAACCAATTTCCCTTCCTGGCTACTCTGTAGCTTCCAAATTCTGTAGGGCTGGCCTTGGATATGGTGGCACTGTGGCTCTTGTGCATCAATGTTTTTGCGACGGCTTTGTTGGTTTTGGCGATTTTGATGATCTTAGTGTCGAAAAGGAGTTTGAATTCTCAATTGTTTATTCTGGTAAAGCCAATTATTATATTGTGTGTATGTATCGTTCCCCAAATAGTAGTATAAGTACTTTTTTAGATAGGCTTGAACAATTCCTTTTAAAATTTTCTCCTAAAAATACTATAATTCTTGCTGGAGATCTTAATATAGCTTTTGAAGATGGGGAGAATAGGGCTACATTGGATTTAATTAATTTGCTTTCCTCTTTTAATATTTCTATGCATGTTAACAGCCCTACGCGTGTAACAGGTACCACATCAACAACCATTGACTATGTTGCCTTCAATATACAGGAGAATGTAATTTGTAATGTATTTGATCCAGCTTTGTCTGATCATAATGCCATCCTGGCTCAGGTGCCATTCAGAAAAAGATACAAATCCAGAGGTTTGGGTAGAATTTACAGCACAAGGAACTTCCGGTCTTTTGACGCAGGATGTCGATCTTTTAATTGGGACTCAATATTTTGTGAGCAGGATGCTCTTGCTTCATTTCACGCATCTCTTTCAAAGTTAGTTGATAGATACTTTCCCGTTCACCCATTAAAAAATCGATTTAGGCACCGGAAAAGATGGTTAACTCCTGGTATTCGCATTTCCGGTCGTAATCTTAGATTTTTTGGTATTTTAAAAAAGTTCTACCCGATAAATAATTTTGTATTGTCGCTATTCTCGAGATATCGAAAAGTTTACCGGAAAGTTGTGTGTGAAGCGAAAAGACTCTATTATTCCAAACGTTTGAAATATTCCTCCAATGAGCAACGCGAAGCGTGGTCAATTGTTAATGAGGTTGTGTCCAAGAGTAATGGCTCTCAAGAAGTGCGGATTGATTCTGACATATTAAATAAGTACTTTTGTTCGGTTGCTGATATCCTCACAAAGGGTCTCTCTTCCACTTATGACCCTCTCAAATTTTTACCTACCACTAGTGGAAACTCATTTTACCTCAGCCCCACTACTCCCAGGGAGATTTTTTGCACTATAGGATCAATGAAAAAAAAAAGGGCATCTAGTGACGATGGTATTTCAGTGAATTTATTGGGAAAACTTCCTTTGAGTGCTATTCAGGCTCTTTCTGATGCTATTAATATTTCATTTCAGTTGGGCACATTTCCTCTTTGCCTAAAATTAGCAAAAATTTTGCCTCTTTATAAGTTTGGTGATCGTTCTAGTCCATCCAACTATAGGCCGATTTCAATTTTTTCTACTTTATCTAAGTTAATTGAAAGACTTATGAAGGATCGTCTTTTAAGGTTTCTTCTGGGGGAAGGGGTTCTTCGAGATGAACAGTTTGGTTTTCTATCAGGGAAAAGCACCTCTGACGCTATGTTTGATTTCTTGTCCAAAATTCTCCAGGGTGTTAATGGAAGAGAGGCGACTGCGGCGGTGTTCTGTGACTTGTCCAAAGCTTTTGATTGTGTGAGTCATAGGATACTGCTTCAGAAGCTTTCTGCTTATGGAGTTAGGGGTGTTGCACTGAAGTGGTTTGAGTGCTATTTGTCTGGTCGCGAGCAGTCTGTGTACCTTAATGGTGACTTTTCTGGTAGGGAGTCTGTGGATTGTGGTGTTCCACAGGGGTCAGTTCTTGGTCCCCTTCTATTTCTTGTATACATTAATGATCTTATTACTCTTAGCATATGTGGACATTTTACATTGTTTGCTGACGACACAACGGTTTTATGGTCGAATAAAGATCCCAAGCAGCTTGTCAGAGATGTTGCAGCCGATCTCCTGAAATTAAAGCAATGGTGTGATTCCAATCAACTTTGCTTAAATATGTCAAAGTCCCACATTATTGGTTTCAATTTTCAAGCTGAGAGTCTTGATTTTGGTGAGAACGCATTGGACATGGTAGACAATTTTGCATTTCTTGGTTTAGTCATTGATAAAGATTTAAAGTTTTCTGACCATATAATAAAGTTAAATAAAAAACTTGCTTCTGGCTGCTTCTCTGTTAGGGCAACCGTTCATGAACTGGGGAGAGATGTTGCTCGTGATGTGTACTTTGCTTTGTTCGAGTCGCATTTAAGGTATGCTCTTCCATTTTGGGGTGCATGTTCAAATTATCTGTTTCAGTCTGTTTTTGTGCTGCAAAAGAGGGCTGTCAGAAGTTTATTTAGGGCCCATTCTAGAATGCATTGTGGTAATCTTTTCAAAGAGAGCCGTATTTTGACCCTACCATCATTATTTATTTTGGAAACTGCATGTTTAATATTCAAAAATAAGAACAGTTTTCCAATCCAACATCACAGTTATCCTACCAGACAGATTAATAATATTCCCCTTCCTATTCCTCATTTTACATCTATCAAAGATTCATTTATATATAGCGATTTAATGATTTATAATCACATTAGCGTGGAATTAAGAAGTGTTCAGTCTTTGCGCCAGTTTCGTTGTAAACTGAAGTCATATTTGCTTCTAAAAGCCTTTTATTCGATTGAAGACTTTTTTAAGGCTGAGGATGTTGTGTAGTAGATGCTAAGCTTTTAATCTGTTAATTTTAATTTTGAACATACCTTTATGTGTCCCTTTATCTCTGCTACCTTTGTCTACATGCATGTATTTTATTTTATAAAGATTTTGTTTGTAACATTTTCTCTTGCATTTTTTTTTTAGGCATTTTATATGTTGTATAAATTTTTTATATTTGTTTTGTAAACTCTGATTTGATTGTATTTATTTTCTGAAGCTTTGTCAATAAAATTCGTGTACATGTACCAAATTTTCGACAATAAAGTACTTAAAAAAAAAAAAAAAAAAAAAAAAAAAAAAAAAACCCCTACCCTCCAGAACCTCCCTCTCGAAAATTTTAAATGGCAATAGGGCTTGAGTGATACCTCGTTTGAAAGAACTTTTTATTCTCTACATTTTGGCACCTTATTTTTTTAAATTTGAGAGCTGTGTTGCCAAGTTAGGGTTATTTAAAGATTGTAAATTACTTATTATTAGACATTATTTCTGTAAGTGTTTTAATTACGGTAAAGCTAAGACTTGTATTGGAACATGTTTTTTGAAGGTCAACATAAAATCATAACTGAACATCATTGAACCCATTGTATGATCTATATATGGGCTGTTTCTTGATCAAATTGGTGTCATAAGTGTAAAGATAAAATACATTGTGTCTCCTTGTATGGATGCAGGTATTAGCAAAATTTAAAGCTTCAAGAGATCTGAAGCATCAATTTCATTGTATGCAGTGTATCATAATTAGGAAACCATAATAAAGATGTATCAGGTAAAGAGGATTTCACCACAGTGTTCTACTATCAAAATTGTTCTACTTAAAGTAAAAGAAAATAGTTTTGTTGATATTATAACAAAGCCGAAGTTTTTTAAAGAAGATATTATGATGGTACCTAAGTGTGGTCATTTAATATGTAACCAAAGCCAATCTCATCAATGAGCAAAGAAATTGATATCTTCTTACATTTCTGAAGGTTAAGTAGGAGTCAGTTAACTTCAGACCAATTATAAACCAAATCAAGATCTGCTTGCTGCATGCAGTCATGATAATTCTTAATGAGACCAAAAACCTTCGTCATTGGCAAAGAGTAGGAACACTGCCAATACTCCTTGAAAAAAACAAAAGTGGAGCAAGATTGCTCCGCTAGGAGTTGAGCCACTTGAGCCAATGTAGGTAGATGATCTGAACACATTGAACTACACAAATTTCAGCCTACCTAGATTGTGATCACTCCAAATCACAGTATTATAGGGATATCATGAAGACTGCAGGTAAACCGTCCTTCTGCTATAGTATATTGACACTATTTTTTTACATTTTAGAGACTTTAAAATTTTCACACCTGACAAAAAGACTATTTCATTTCAATATATTTCTATTTCATGTCAATCTGAAGTCTGTACAGCAACCTGGACTCTGACCAAGTAGACAAATCTTACTAACTTTTGTCAATTTGTTCATAATGCATGGAAAAGGCAGAGCCTTTAATAGGGTTAAGCATAGTTTTATTGTAAAGTCAGTTTACTAAAATAATGTGTCTGATTATAAATAAATAAATTTATAATTTTATTGTTTCTTATCTGTCAAATAGGCACCAATATGTTGAGCTTAGAGGTGCCACATCTGATTTTTACACTGGCAGCATTAATTTTTGCAGATGAGTATAAGATATGTATGGAAATTAGTTCTAAGGAAGATTGGTTCAGTTTACAGAAAAATTTGAATAATGTTATATAATAATGAGAAGAAAATGCACTTCAATAGCAAAATATGTTCTACTATGAGTATAACTCTTAATAAAAATGTTATATATAATTATTATAATATGCAACATGTAATGTTTGGAGAATCCAATAGTGAGAAGGACCTGGGAGTTATAATATATTGCAATCTAGCATTTACAGAGCATATTACAAACCTAGTAAATGAGGGACATAAAACAATGGACTTCATTATTAGATCAACTAAGAGTTTTAATGTTGATCGTTGTTTAAAGCTGTTTGACATATTGGTGCTATCAAGGTTGTATCAACGCATAGAAGCCTAATATGGTCTCCGCAATACAAAGTTTAAAGCAAAACAATAGAATGAGCTTTTTTAAAAAATTGTGAATATTATCTGGTGCCTGGTTATGACCATTACTTGCTGTTGTAGCTAGTTACTAGATTGTCTTGATTTACTTGTATAAAGTTACATAAAAAAAAATGTATTCACCAGAAATTGGATGGCAAACTAGAAGTGTGTAGAGAGCTCTCAAATAGTATGAATAGGGGTAGTATAATGGGATGCACCCATTTTTTTAAGAAATAATTAGGGTATAAGTATAGGCAAGTTTATAAGTAATTGGACTAAATTTTTATAAACATTAATAACAGGCAAGTCAGTACTACAACATTAAAAGAACACCAGCAGAAGCATTGGTAACAATGGTGGAGGAATTTCTATTATCATTGTCATCACTATTAGTATCAACAATTTAAAAATGCTACTTAAATAAGTTTGCTGTCTTGACTAAAAAGAGCAGATTAGTCTCCATAATGAAAAGAGTTGGGCAAACTATGGCTGGAATGTTTGTCATTTATAAACTTCCAATCTAAAGGATTTTAGTTTTTTTTTTGCATTATCGATGCCTCTGTAATTATTATATCAAAGTATAAAGGCTCTAGCTCAGCTCTAGGGCAAGAAAAATATATATAGTTTTAATCAGAGGGCTCACTAACATATGGAAAGTCCAAAAGATCCCACTAGACACATTTATGTCATTATCAGCCAAACAATCATGCCAGTTAACAAAAGCAAGGAAATGATTCAGTTCAATACAATTTAGAAAAATTAATAACAATTTTTGATTTTGAAATATTAAAAAATTCAAATTGGCATAGGCAAAGTAGTAAATGCATGAGCAAGAGCATATATGCATCACTTACTTTCAGGACAAGGGGAATTTTCACATTAGAAAATAATAAATCTAGAAATACAGTTCTGCTGTTGTATATAAAATTATGTAGATAAAACTTTAAAAAATTATTATTTAAAGATTTAGAGATTATTTTGAGTAACCTTATTATGGATCTTCTCCTAGGCACTTTACTAAACCACCATACTCACTGGGAAACTGTCATGGAATGTACACAAAACACTAATGATAAATTTACAGTTTCCAACTTGGCACATAGAGCTGCTCTATTGTTGGCACAATGATGTGGGTAGACAACTTATTATTAACAAAAATTAGAACCACTCCTTTACTAAATTTCTTGCTAATACAGTATGCTGTTTAGTCATGTTCATACATGACCACCCATATTAATTGTTTTTTTATCCTGTTGTTATATTGTAGCAAGTATTAACTTGTCCTAATTTAGATGACACAGCCCTTTCAAAAGATAAAACCACTAAAAAGGTTGAGACTACAAAAAAGTTTTTTTAAGACAAATAAAAAATCTTATAGCCCTTTAAAGGGCATGTTTTGCCATCAAAACATTCGGTGCATTTCAAATAAAAATGTTGAGCTAGATATTGCCAGACTACTGGAAGCCATTTCCCGAAATGCAGGAAATTAAATTGTCTAATTTTAGGTTATATAGTAGTTTCCGCAAACAAAGTTTTAAACACAGTGGTGTAGCAATATACAAAAATGGTAATTTCAGGGAAAATTTTTAAATTTTAAATCTAAGTCCTTTTTGTGTAGAAAAAATATTAGAATGTGCCAGCATTTTGATTGGAAATTTTAAAGTAATTTTATTTGTTATTTATAGAGGACCTAGAGGTAATTTTAATGATTTCCTTATTGTTTAAATAATCTTCTTAATAGTGTCCTGAAGAACAGCTATTCTCTGATACTGGGAGGTGATTTCAATGTAAACTTTCTTGTTCCTAGTCTTAATTTTGTCAATGTTTTTTAATCTGATAGGTACTTTGGATTTGTGAGATATCATTAGAGAACCAACAAGAACAACACCACACTCACAATCTTGTATTGACAATTGTTATAATTTCAAATGTCATTTCTTTTGAGGCTATGGTTGTGGATTTGAACCTATCAGATCACTTTGCCCAACTTTTATGTTTTGATATTCAGAAATGTCAAAAAACTAAAGTAACATCTGTATCCTAGAGACAAATTTTTTCAAATGATAATTTTACTTTATTTTTATAATCATTGGAGGTTGAAGACTAACACAATGTTTATATGCAAATATACCCTAACACTGCTCTTGATACTTTTTTTGATATATTCTGTTATTATTATATATTGTGATGTGTTTCTTGCAAAAAAACAAAAAAAATGTGCTGCCATTGAGATAGTTGAAAACAATCTAAAATTGTCCAGTAAACAAGAGGCCAATAATTTCAACAAAAATTTTACAAGTTTCCTTTATCAGTTTAGTTTCTCTATTGATTATAATGTTATGTCTCTGCATACATCTTTAAGATACAATTCTTTTTTTCATGCCAGCAGTTTGTTCAGCATATGTTGTATCTCTATTAATTTATTTATTTATTCATTTAATGATACACTTTACAAACACCAAAGACACTAGATTTGTAATTACATGTAAGGAGAAAAGGAACAATAAAATGAATACAAAGACAAATCAGACAAAAAATCAAACAGAAACAAAAAAAACAAAAGGAAATAACTATTTAAAACCTAAATTGCTAGTTTTTAGTCAATAACAGCCTCAACTGTGCCCTGGACATTATAAAAATATCTATATTACATTTATTTAGATACTGGTTACAATTATCCATCATTCTGTTAATAGAAGAAATGCCTCCAGGATTTACCCTAAAGAAATTTTGGTGTAAATGTCTTAAATACACTTTGGGAACATTAAAGTTAATGTGATTAATCAGCAAACAATTTTTATATTTAAGGTTGTTGACAATAAAATATATAAATAACACAGCTTGTATATTTCTTCTTTCTTCAATTCAAGTTTTATGCAATTAAAGGTTTTTAATCAATAGTTTAAGGTGTTCAAATGCAATTCAGGTTTTGATGAAATCTCCAATAATTTTCTTAAAAAATGTAGATTTATTTCATGTGATGTTTTATTGTTTATTATATATTTGTGTTTGGAGAAAGCAATTTTTCCTGATAAATAAAAAAGAGCTAATGTGACACCTCTGTTTAAGAAAGGGAATCCTAATGATTACACACATTATCAAGTTACAAGTCTGTAGTCTAGTTTTTCAAAAGTTCTTGACTTGCATATAAAAAATTCTTTATCTTCTTATTTTACAAAGTACACATTATCGAGTGATAAATCTGTAGTCTAGTTTTTCAAAAGTTCTTGACTTATATATAAAAAAAATCTTTATCTTCTTATTTTACAAAGTATGAATTATTAAACTCTGCACAGCATGGTTTTACCCTCTCCAAAAGTACAGAAACAGCTTTATCCCAATTTCAAATTCAGGCTGTGGCAGCAATTGACAAGGGGAAACAATTCTAGGGTTATTTATAGATTTTTCCTGTGCTTTTGATTTTGTGGATCATGACATTTTACTTCATAAGCTCTTTAAGTATGTTGTTAGCGGATGGATCATCATTGACATTGTTCACATCCTATTTTTAGAACAGAAGCCAGATTGTCACAATTAATAATGAGAGTATCAAGTCTGGTTTAACATCTCAGGGTGTGCCTCAGGGCCATATCTTAGGTGCTTTTCTTTTTTTTGGTGTATGCTAATGACCTGGTATATTTTGTAGAGGGTATTGCACCTAACATAAAAGTCATATCTTGATACAAATGTCTTGATTGAAGGTAAAAACTTAGAGACTATTAGCATTGACTAAAACAGTGTGTATAATAGCATAATTTAATGGTCTGAAAAAAAAATGTTATTCCTTAATCAGGATAAAACTGATTTTGTTGCTTTTTCACGAAGTAGGCAGGCAGTAAATTCTGTTATTTTATTTAAAGATACACAAACGGAGTTACTTTCATCAAGCAGTTCTAAACTATTGGGCATTACTTTTGACCATGATCTGCAATGGAATTCTTATGTAGATATTCTTTGCAATAAATTAAAAACTTGTTGCTATGCATTAAAATTTCTTTCACAGCATTGTGGTAAAGCATTTTTTTTAACTTTATATTATGCCAATTTCCATTCCTATGGATGGCGATATGGGATTCTGAACTGGAGACACTTTCATATTTAGAAATATGCAATCAGGATCATTAGTAATATTAAATTTAGACTCATGCTGGGTGCACTTTAAAGAGAATAAAATCCTTACATTCATTGGAGTTTACAGTCTTGAAATAAGTAAAATAAACCAATTTTTCAAGCAAATAGATCTGTCCAGGTATATAATACTCATAGGCGAGACCTTTTATTGCCAGATTTTTAGCAAACAGCATTTTATCAGAAAAATATTATTTACAATGCTTGTAAGATTTATAATCACTTGCATCATAACCTCAATCATAACATAATAAATGCCCCAAATATAATTATTTTTAAGAAAAGACTCAAAAATTTCCTGGTCAAGAAAAGCATCTACTCTCTCGATGAGTTTTTTAAGTAAAATTTTCAGCAGCAAATGTTTGTATTGTAAACTGGAACTCTAAATAATTTATATAATCAACAAAAATGCCCAAAAACTTAAAGGAGTCTGTTTTACTTATGGATTTTCCACTTAGTGACATTATTGCTTCTCATGATAATATATTGATACTGAAACTGAAACAATATGGATTTGGAGATATAAGTCAGCAGTTACTTCGCAGTTATTTATCAGGTAGAATACAACAAACTTTCTCAAAGCATGTCTGGTGTCTTAAACAGAGTTCCCCAGGAATCAATCCTAGGACCCCTCCTTTTTGTAATTTATATAAATGACAGAATCATTTGTTGACAATTATCTTGTGCTTTTTACTGATAACATAATAGCCCTTTTAAAATCTCAATAATTTGTGTTTAAGTATTTAAGTTTAGCATAAGTGAGAAGTGAAAGGATGATTGTTTTGTAAAAACATCTGACTATTTTTATTAGATTTCAACATTTTCTTCAGTTAAGGAACTGTAGTTTTGTATATGTACTTTGTACTGAGGAGATTATGAGAATTATTATTATTACTTATTTTTGTTTTTATTGATATATTTTCTATTTATAAAATGATGGATATTGATATATTGTGAAGGTGCATGGTGTATAAGCAGTATTTGTTGGGTACAGCACATTTTTATGGCACAATAGAGTGTAAATAAGGATTTCCTTTTTAAATATAATATAGGTAGGTGATATGAAAGCAATATTTGAAAAAGAAACTAAATAAAGAAACATCTTAAGAGGCCTCCAAAAGAATTCATGAAACTAAAAACAATGCAAAAAACCCAGATTATAAACTCAAAACTGAATAGCACTTCATTTATCAAGAGAGATGCATGTAATAACATTATTTGTATTTATTTCTGTTATTATTAGTACCCTTACATATAAAATGATGAACTGTTTAAATTGTGAAGGGCATTGTGTATAGGCAGTATTTGTCAGGTACCCCAAGTTTAAATGGTACAAGAGTATAGGTAGATAAGAGTTTATTTTTCAAATATGATGTTGACATAAGGTTTTGAAGCAATTTGCATTAAATTGGCACATGTTTGATCCCTTAAGACTATAAAGTACTTAAATGAACTAAACTAGCTCTAGGAACACTGGAGTTTAAACATCACAAACACAATAAAAACAACAAAAATATGATCCTGTTTTACTTACTGTCTCTGATGCAGTAATTGCTGTTGATACTCTGGATTTGTCTGTGCCTGTAGGGCCATTTCGAGGATTTGCACGTTTCGCCCCCTTCTAAGGGGCTGTATGTTTTCTTTGCTGATATCGAAATCCATTATTTTGAGAACTTTTTTTTGACGTGCAGACGAGAGCACAGCGACCCAACAACAGAACTGTCAAATTGACCACAAGATAAAACCGTTCGTGAATGTTATGAGATAAATCAACACTTATTGATAACCGTCCAGCGTTTTCGATGTTTGTTTATATTTTTACGGCCATTCAGGACCCGCACCCCCAATTTTATTGTTATGGTCGCCTCTTCCCAGAAGAGAAAACCATTTTAATTAACGAAAAGTCCGTTTAGGGATTTTTCAAAAAAAAATACTGACGCTTGTGACATTTTATTTTCTGCTGTTGGTAATGAATAAGTAAACATGTCTGTAAAGCTGGCTCCAAATGAGTGCAAGCTCCGAATCGAAGCACGCAGCTGCTTCACAAATACTAGTTGGCGCCTTTTTTTGAATTTTCAATTTAAATAGAATTCTTCTTTAATTGCATATTGAACATAATACTCTTTTAAATGCGTATTTAATTGGACGTTAAATAACTATTTAAATAAATCTAGGAAATACTGCCTTATGCCATATGCTATATTCCCACGAACTTAATAAATATACTTGGACTGCCAATTCAATGAAAAGTAAATGACCACTACTAGGGGGTCGCCATTTTGCGTGATTGTGTCCTTTGGATTTTGGTCACTCTGACAAATTTCAGTTGTGTCAATTATAGGGAAACAAGACAAGTTCTTGAGAGGTTTTGTTTACAAATACACAATAGAAACTTACATTTAGTTAAGAATTTAAGATAGTTGCGTTAGGTCGCGTACAGACCGAGTTTCCAACGTAGACCAACGCCAACGGCACATGTGCTGTCGGAATTGGTAAGCGTTTGTAAGGATTTGAGAACATCGTCCACACCGAATTTTTAGTGTTGCATTGAAGACCGTTGGTAGCGGTTCGGTGGTTTTAAATTTTTTTTGATTGTGTGGTAGTTTTCCAATTTTTCATCGAGCTAAAGATGTCATCGAGCGAAAGTGACGATGATTTAATGTGTGCAAGTGCAGGATTTCTCGTTTTACATAATTTACTAAACAAATAAAATAAGAAGCGTAGGCGCAGACGCTGGTAGATGACAACACCGTATAAAAACAGAAGTTCCTACAACGCGAGTAATTTATTGGATGAGCTTCGGAATGAAGACTCTGGTCATTTTAGGAACTTCTGCCGAATGTCCCCAGAAATATTTGATGAACTGCTTAATTTAGTGACTCCAAAAATTGAGAAAAAGAATACCAATTACCGAAAAGCTATTCCAGCTAAAGAAGGATTGGCCATTACCCTGCACTATCTAGCAACTGGAAATTCCTTTACTAGTCTGGCGTACACATTTAAAGTATCGAAGCAATTAATCTCGTCCATTATTCCAGAAGTTTGCTTGGCCTTAGTTGAATCACTACAAGAATATATCAAGGTAAATTTTTATTTGGTTTTGCTTGCAAAATTTAGCCTATAAAAACATTAGGTACTTAAGTAGGTATTAATTTATTTGCGGCACTTAATATAGTTGTTCATATTGTCCAGGTGATGGCTCATTAGTGGATATCGAGGGTTGTGCCATACTGAGTGCGACAAGTCCTGGAGCAGAACCGAGCGCTGATAAAAATGCTGGTGTAGAGTCAGTATTGGTTGCTGATGTTGCATCCCAGCCAGATGTTTTTTTTCCTTGAAATGTCTGTTCTGGTTGCTGGCTATAATTGGGTGATGGAAATGGAGTCGATGTTAACGCCGAACTGTTACTTTCAGGGTAACTCCATTGTGGGCTGGGGTTTGGATGCATAGATGCAGATGTCGATATGTTCCCATTTCTGCTTCGAAAAGAATGGTGGCAAATTTGTGCTTGACTACAGCTCGTGTATGCGGATCAAACTTTTCAAGGTGGCTTGCGACATAATCCCCATATAGAATAGATTTAGTTTTCTCTCTCCTCCTGGCTTTCTTTGCTTCAAGATGTTGAAGGTCTCGCCTATTCGAGGATCCTCGCTTCTCACATTTTTTGGTTTCATATTTGTGAGTGATTTACATTTACTTATTTTATTATTTGATTGAACTTGTGTCTCTTCAATATTTTCTCCGTCTTCCTGTACAAGTTCACTGCTTTCTTGCTGTACGTTTGATGATGTGTCTTCTGATTCAGTGTTTCCGGCCAAATTGGTCTCCTGTAAACAAATAATTGAGACATAATTACGTAGTCTAATAATTGGTCCTATGTTTATGATTTCAAAACATTTTTTTGTGTAATTGCAATTGGTTTGTATTAATCTCGGCTATTACCCATATTTTTAAACTGATCTGCTTGTTAGTCGGAACCCGGAACCGCATAGTTTGTCATCGTACATAACAATATTCAGCAGTTATAAACTTTTATTTTTGTACCTTTTTTCTTTTTCTATTGTATTTTTTATTAGCTACTTTTATTATTTCCTTAATAAATCAAAAGGTTCTTTCCAGCTACCCGAAACAGCGCAGTAGCTCGCCAATATGAAGAAAATTGGAATTTTCCCCATTGCCTCGGTGCCATGGATGGCAAGCATATACAAATACAAGCACCAATTTGCAGTGGTAATTAAAGTAATTATTTTAATTATAAATCAACATTTAGCATTCTCCTTTTTGCACTTGTCGATGCTGATTACAACTTTCTATATGCCGATATTGGATGTCAGGGAACAATTTCTGACGGAGGTGTTTTCAGAAATGCAACTTTGTTTAAAAAACTCAAAGAAAATTCTCTTAATTTGCCAAATCCAGATGTTTTACCAGGAAGACACAACCATATCCCGTATGTTTTCGTTGCTGACGAAGCCTTCCCTTTAAAAGATAATATTTTAAAACCATACCCAGACTCTCATCAAAATGGATCTTCCAAACGAGTTTTTAATTATAGACTTTCTCGAGCGAGAAGAATTGTTGAAAACGTATTCGGTATATTATCTGCGGTGTTTCGAGTTTTAAGGAAGCCAATGTTGTTAGAACCACATAAAGCAGAAAATATTGTTATGGCATGCATTTACTTGCACAATTATTTGAGAAAAAATCAATCTTCGAAACATGTGTATAGTCCAAATGGAAGTTTTGATAGCGAGATAAATGGACAAATAATAGAAGGATTATGGCGAAAACAATCCGATGGTCAAACTGGATTAACCACCATTCCAAAAGTAGCTCGAAAATCGGCTACAAGTGCTGAACAAATGAGCTTGCCGAATATTTTACGTCCAACGGTGCTTTACCTTGGCAAAATAATTATGCATAGAAAAGGTATCTCTACTGTGTTGTGACATCGATGTATTTTTAATATGTTGTTTTTTTTGTATTATAGGTTTCACATTCACAAAATTCACAAAAACCTATTTTTGCAAAATTCATGAAAAACTGCCTGTTTTTAAAAATAAGTACCTATATTAATTAAGAAATAATAAAATAGGTATATATGCTTACAATTTCAGTGTTTTTAGTTTTTCTTGGACGAACTTCTCGGCGGTAAGAAGTCATTAAACTTTCAATTTTTTCCATAACTTCTAAGATGTCGCAGTTAAATTGACTAGCTATGTTTTGCCAAATGTCTATTTTCTTTTTTGACAATTTAAATTGTAAATTTGTAGGGTCCCATAAAATAGGGTTATCCCTATAAATTTCTATTAATTTTAAACACAAATCTTCGGTCCACTCCATATCAAAAATATACACAGAATACGAACGCACAGAACAAATGTTTTCGAACGACTGAAATTTGAAAATAATCTGTTGCGAAATCAATTTCTCAACACAGACAAATTAAATTTGTCTCAAATAATAACTACAGTTTACAAAAACTCTCCGATACCTGGAATTGGTGTCTGGGTCTGTCTTGCCCCGATCAAGCCGCGGCGACACGAAATTTACCCCGCACCACACCCAGTATGACGATAAATGCAAACCAGGCAAGATCTCTGCTCCGTCCAGCCAGCGACGTAAAATCAAAAACCCAAAACATCGAAGTCGATGTTAATTTTGTTTCACATAAGTTGATCTTCTTAAAGAGTTAGTTAACAGTTTGTGTCTTTTGACGGAAATGGTATAAAACCTTTCCTGTCCATATCTTTAAATGGGAAAGATCTGTTTCCTGTATTTAATAAATTTAAATAAAAAGCAAATTTATGTTGCAAAATTGAGCGTTGCAGTTAAAAGCGTTGTAAACTAGCTATTAAATTGCCTTTAAGTTAAAGCATATTATTTTGTGGGCGCTTCGTAAGAATATAAAGTTGTGAACAGAAAAGTCAACATTTATAACATTTTCCATGAACAGTTTTAATAACTAGTGAGGAGGCTGTTACTGAACCGAGGACAAGACTATTGAACATTTTGTGGAAGCGTATAGTGTGGAAGCAGCAGTGTATTGGATTTTGTTTTTCTGTGTCTTCACATAGAAACAAGGTACCTTTGTAATTTTCACTTGTGTGTTTTATTTTAAACAATAATAATTTTGTTACGTTATTTGTATTAAGGCCAAAGGGTTTAATTTAGTTAATTACTTTGTCTTGGTGTTTATTTAAATTTAAAATTTAATTTTATTCGAGTGCTTGCTGGAATGAGTGTGTTTACTTAGTAATAAGTTTTAGGTTTTTAGTTGTTTAAAGAAAATTAACGTTTTTATATTTAATATAAGATATTTAGGAGAAAATTTGATGGAAATTTTATTTACTAGCCTTATGTCAGTCCTTTCGTAATGGCGTGTTAATATTAAGGTATTAGCACAATCTCTTTAAACCTCTACTAAGTTTAATGTTTAAACTCTAGTCACGAAGTTTAAATATGGTCCTTCGAGCCGGATGTTCCATCAAGTTTTCTAAATAAAACATATTTCCAGCACCCATTATATTTAATTTTACATCCAGTAAAATTAGTAATAGATTAGATTCTAATTTAGTCCAGTCAAATTTTGTTGAGCAAATCAATACCTTTACTGAGTTTTTATTTAAAGGTTTACCTTTTTAAGTACTATTTTTAAATTATCCATAGTTCAAAATGGATATTAATCAGTTAAAAAAGAACCGTACTTTGGCCAAAAGTAAAATATCAAGAGTTTTAAATTCACTTGATAAGAAAAAAGATATTGAAATTGATATAACTTTTTTTGAAACCAAAATAAATCAGTTGCAAAATGCGTTAGATACTTATAATTTAGCTCAAGATGAAATTGAATATCAGTTCGAGCTGAATTCAACTTTAGATAATAGTGAACCAGATGATGAAGATAGGGTATTAATAGATGAAAAATGTGATATAGGATTTGTGTTGTGTCATAATAAAATTAAAGAGTTGTCAGGTACTTTAAATACTTCTTTACAGCGTTCTAATGCATCGCCAGCAGTAGTAGGAAAATCAATGATGTCTCCTTCTACGAATATTTTACAAATAATAAAAATTAAACATTTTACGGGTAACATGTCAGAATACCCTTCCTTTATGCAAATGTTTGAGTCAATTGTTATACAAGATAACACATTATCAGATATACAAAAATTTGCTTATTTAAAATCCTGTTTACGAGGTGAGCCACTTGAAATAGTTGAGCATTTATCTTTTACTAATGAAAATTTTACTACAGCTTTAGCTTATCTTAAAGAAAGGTATGAAAATAAAATAACTGTCCTTAATGCACACATTGGTGCAATTTTAGATGTTCCAGTTGTTTCAAAGGTTAACTCAGCTAATCTTAGAGATTTTGTTAATAAATGCAAAGGAAGTATAGGGTCTTTAAATAACTTAAACTATACTAAAGAAGAATTGTTTGATGTTTTAGTAATTTATCTGTGGATAAAAAAGGTAGACATAAGTACACGTAAAGCTTATGAAAGTGAACGTAGACAAGACCAGTTGCCTAGTGTTACTGACTTTATTAAATTTGTTGAAAGAAAATGTGTAACTCTAGAAAATTTGTCAAGTAATGAACCTCAAGTTCAAAAACCAAATAGGGTTCAAACCCATACTTCCTTACACACAAATACAAATCAAGGTAACAATAAAAAATGTGTATACTGTAATGAAACTTCACATGTAATTTTAGGCTGTAATAAATTTAAAGGTTTATCACTTACAGGAAAGAGACAAACTGTTTCATCAAAACAGTTATGTTATAATTGCTTGGCTTCTCAGCACAATTTAAGTAATTGCCCTTCTAATAAAACTTGTATTCATTGTGGCAAAAGACACCATTCCCTTCTTCATGATTTTCAGCAATCCCATAGTCCAAGCTCGAATTTACAAAACAGAGTTAATCAGAATCGTTTTAGCCAGACTTCACGATTTCCAACCAGATCTAACCAAGGATCAATACATGGAAGTTTCCAAAATAATCAATCTGCCAGAAATCATACGAACAATATTCATTCCCAAATAAACAATAATCAAAACCATTTTATGGTCGATCAAGAATTCACTTCACACAATAATTGCAGGCAGAATAATAATCTAACTGTTGCTAATGTATCACAAAATGAAGTGAGTCAACATTCCGAAGAGACCCACACAGTTTCAAATTTGTCTACCAAAAACTGTCAAGTCCTTTTAGCTACTGTCTGTTTAACCTTGTTAGATGCCGATGGCAACCCAGTTACCGTCAAGGGTATTTTAGATAATGGATCTCAAAACTCCTATATAACAAGTTCTCTTATTGAAAAACTAAAATATATTCCATATAACAAAACAACACGAGTTTCAGGTATTGCCCTGTCTCATAGCGTCTCACAAAAAATGGTGGATGTCATTTTACATTCCAATTTTAATCAAAAATCTTTTAAGTTAAGTTGTGTAGTGCTTCCCAATATTACATGTTCCCTTCCTCATATAGAAATTAATACATATGCATGGAATATTCCAAGTAATATATTCTTAGCTGATCCCAACTTTAACATACCCTCAGAAATTGATCTTCTTATAGGCTCAGACCTATATTATCAATTACTTACCCCTGGTATGATTAGTTTGGGAAACAAAATGCCTACCCTACTTAACACTCATCTTGGTTGGGTAATTGGAGGTTTATATCCTTCAAATTGCAATTCAAATATTTCTACTGCACATCTGAACGTAATTCAATCAGGTCAAGACTCTGTTGCACTTTTTGCTCAAAATGATGAACAAAAATGCCTTGAAACCATTGTTGCAAAGTTTTGGGAGTTAGAAGAACTTCCACCTGTTAAGCTTCGCACCCCAGATGATGACTTGGCAGAATCTATATTTGTAAATACTACAAAAATCTTAGAAAATGGAACTTTCCAAGTAAACTTACCTCTTAAAAATGAAGATGAGCACCTCAAGTTAGGTGATTCAATTTCAATTGCTCGTAAAAGGTTTGAAAATCTTGAGAAAAGGTTTGAGAAAAGTCCAGAATATTATATACAGTATAAACAATTTATCGAGGAATATGTGTCCCTAGGTCATGCAAGATTTGTTCCTCTTACTCAATGTAATGAGTTTTCCCAACAAAAATACTTTTTTCCACATCATGCAGTGATTAGAGAGGACAGTGCAACCACTAAATTGCGTGTTGTGTTTGACGGCTCTTGTAAAACTTCAACAGGGTATTCTCTCAATGACATAATGTTAAAAGGTTTTCAAGTACAGCCAGATTTATACGATATTTTGTGTCGTTTTCGCTCGTTTAAGTATGTTCTGACTTGTGATATTGAAAAGATGTTTAGACAAATATTGGTTAATCCTGAGCAAACCTTTTTATTGAATATTCTTTGGAGAGAAAGACCTGAGGATCAACTCAAATGCATTGAATTGTTAACGGTTACTTATGGCACTAATAATGCTCCTTTTTTAGCCACTCGTGTGTTAACTGAAATAGCACAGAACAGCTCATCTGACTATTCAGTCGCATCAAATGCTCTTCTAAACCAAACTTATTGTGATGATATTTTAGGAGGTGTTGATGATTTTAATGATCTTAAAATTCTGTACGATCAACTCAACTCCCTACTAAATAAGCATGGATTTCCATTGCATAAATGGTGCAGCAATTCACCACAATTTTTGTCAGCATGTACTGACCAACTTTATTATTCAGAAGTGGAATTTAAATTTCATTCAACCCTAAATAAAGTTCTCGGATTAAAATGGAATCCAGTAGTCGATTATTTTTTAATTTCAAGTCCTAAGAAGACTTTTCCTGAACCCTTTACTAAAAGAAAAATCCTTTCAACAGTAGCACAGTGCTACGATCCTATCGGATTCTTGTCACCAGTTATTGTTATTGGTAAGCTGATTATTCAGCATATCTGGACTTTAAAAATTGATTGGGATACACCCTTAAAGGATAGTAATGTAATTATCCAGTGGAAAAACTTTGTTGACAATTTACATCTTCTTCAACATCTCAAAATTCCAAGATATTTCTTTTTGGATAAACCCTTAAAGGAAATTCAGTTACACGGCTTCGCAGATGCAAGCATGAAAGCCTATGCTGCCTGCGTTTATATACGCACATCCTATTCGGATGGTAGCATTTCTAGTTTTCTTGTCTCATCAAAGTCTAGAGTCTCTCCTCTAAAAAGTGTTACACTTCCTCGATTAGAGCTTTGCGCTATGCTTCTGCTCTCACAATTAATCACAAAACTCATAAACATTTATACTAATAGGTTTAAAGTAGATTCAGTAAATCTATGGTCTGATTCCGAGATAGCCTTATCTTGGATTGAGTCTCATGCATCCCGTTGGAATATATTTATTTCTAATCGCGTATCCAAGATACAGGAATTAACCTCTGAGTTTACTTGGCGGCATATTAAATCCTCTGACAATCCAGCAGATCTACCCTCTCGAGGTATTTCTATTACTGATCTTTTAACTTCTAAAATGTGGTTTCATGGACCAGCCTTTCTAGAGCTTCCAGATCTTGATTTGACAAAGTCTAAAAAATTTCAGAGTTTAAATAACTTGCCAGAAGAATGAAAAATTTCGTTACTTAGTACTGAAGTATTAAATCAGGATGTTTTTTGGTCTAACATTTTCAAACGCTTTTCAAGTTTCTTGAAATTGCAACGTACAGTAGCATATATGCTTAGGTTCTTACATAATTGCAGAAATAAAAACATTAAAAATTCTGACCCTTTAAAGGTCCAAGAATTAAGAGATTCTCTTAACCAAATAATACAGGTCATACAATCCAAATATTTTTTAAAGCAAATTTCTGAGTTAAAGTCAAATAAAAATATTTCGGATAAGACTTTGAGAAAACTGAACCCCTTTATTGATTCATATGGGTTTCTAAGAGTTGGTGGCAGATTGGAAAATGCTAATATCCCGTTTGACCACAAACATCCATTACTTCTACCGTCTCATAACTATATTGTGTCATTGATGTTGAAATATGAGCATCAGCGACTTGGACACGCAGGTGCTCAAAATGTTCTTTCAAATTTCCGATCTAGATATTGGCCACTTAATGGTCTTAGAGACCTTAAGAGAATAATTTCAAAATGTGTCACATGTTATCGTTTTAAAGCGCAACCAGCTCAACAAATCATGGCAAACCTTCCCAAAGACAGGGTGTTAGTATCTAGACCTTTTAGTCAAGTTGGTGTAGACTATGCAGGGCCATTTACCCTAAAATCTTCCAACCTTCGTAAGGCTCCTAGAATAAAGGCTTACTTGGCTATTTTTGTTTGCATGTCTTCTAAGGCCGTTCACCTGGAAGTAGTCTCCAGCATGACCACTGAAGACTACCTATGTGCTTTGAAGCGATTCATAAGTCGTCGTGGTAACCCATCTATGATCTTCAGTGATAATGGGACCAACTTTATAGGTGCTAAGAACCAATTATATGATATTTATTCATTCTTTAATAAAATTGAAACTTCTAATCAAATTAAGGAATTTTTGTCCCAGAGCGAAATAAAATTTAAGTTTATTCCTCCACGAAGTCCTCATTGGGGAGGAATATGGGAAGCTGCCGTTAAAAGTGCCAAGCATCATATCCATCGTATTATTGGTCAAAGTCATTTTACCTTTGAGGCTTTCTATACCATACTTGTACAGATAGAAGCAATTCTTAATTCACGGCCCTTATGTCCCTTATCAAATGACCCAAATGACTTTCAAGTTTTGACTCCTGGTCATTTGCTAATTGGTACTAGTTTGATGTCATATCCTGAAAAAGACATTTCTTTAATCCCTGAAAACAGATTAACGCTTTGGAAACGTATTACTCAAATAAAACAATTGTTTTGGAAAAAGTGGACTAAAGACTACCTAAATCGTTTGCAAAATCGACCAAAATGGTTTCAAGAATTTCCAAATATAGAACTCAACTCACTTGTTCTTCTGAAGGAAGATAACTCTCCACCATTTCATTGGTCACTTTCCAGAGTCATAGAAGTCATTCCCGGAGATGATGGTAAAGTAAGAGTTGTGAAACTTAAAAACAAGGACGGAGTTTTTACTCGAAGTGTGGCCAAGGTCTGTCCTTTGCCTCAACAAGATATACCTGAAACCTTTTTGTCCTCATTAAATTAGTTGGGGATACTTCTGTAGTTTGGAGCAATTTGCTCCAACCGGGCCCCAAAATGTTGCGAAATCAATTTCTCAACACAGACAAATTAAATTTGTCTCAAATAATAACTACAGTTTACAAAAACTCTCCGATACCTGGAATTGGTGTCTGGGTCTGTCTTGCCCCGATCAAGCCGCGGCGACACGAAATTTACCCCGCACCACACCCAGTATGACGATAAATGCAAACCAGGCAAGATCTCTGCTCCGTCCAGCCAGCGACGTAAAATCAAAAACCCAAAACATCGAAGTCGATGTTAATTTTGTTTCACATAAGTTGATCTTCTTAAAGAGTTAGTTAACAGTTTGTGTCTTTTGACGGAAATGGTATAAAACCTTTCCTGTCCATATCTTTAAATGGGAAAGATCTGTTTCCTGTATTTAATAAATTTAAATAAAAAGCAAATTTATGTTGCAAAATTGAGCGTTGCAGTTAAAAGCGTTGTAAACTAGCTATTAAATTGCCTTTAAGTTAAAGCATATTATTTTGTGGGCGCTTCGTAAGAATATAAAGTTGTGAACAGAAAAGTCAACATTTATAACATTTTCCATGAACAGTTTTAATAACTAGTGAGGAGGCTGTTACTGAACCGAGGACAAGACTATTGAACATTTTGTGGAAGCGTATAGTGTGGAAGCAGCAGTGTATTGGATTTTGTTTTTCTGTGTCTTCACATAGAAACAAGGTACCTTTGTAATTTTCACTTGTGTGTTTTATTTTAAACAATAATAATTTTGTTACGTTATTTGTATTAAGGCCAAAGGGTTTAATTTAGTTAATTACTTTGTCTTGGTGTTTATTTAAATTTAAAATTTAATTTTATTCGAGTGCTTGCTGGAATGAGTGTGTTTACTTAGTAATAAGTTTTAGGTTTTTAGTTGTTTAAAGAAAATTAACGTTTTTATATTTAATATAAGATATTTAGGAGAAAATTTGATGGAAATTTTATTTACTAGCCTTATGTCAGTCCTTTCGTAATGGCGTGTTAATATTAAGGTATTAGCACAATCTCTTTAAACCTCTACTAAGTTTAATGTTTAAACTCTAGTCACGAAGTTTAAATATAATCCAAATCTCGTCCACACCAAATTCGACACAAACAGGCATCTCTTTGATGTTACCGCTCGACTACCGAACGCCAACTTTGTTATTGGGAAGCGTTGGTTTCGATTGGCCGCCGCCGTACACACCAAAACCAACCCGTCCCAAGCTACTTCATATGTGTCGTTGGCTAGCGTTGGAAATTCGGTCTGGACGGGGCTTAAATCTGTGATTTTTCTTGTACATCTTTTCTAAGAATTTCGTTAAAATTTATGAAAGAAAGTAATCCTCACCTAAAATAAGACAAAGTTTCAATTAACTTGGGATAGATGCATGCACTTTGGAATATTTGTTTTATTATTCTGATAATCTTGAATCTTATAAATCTAAACCTAAGTCTTATAAATCCTAATACCATAAAAATGATGATCTTCATTTAAATTTTTACTTGTATTTACTTAACAAATTTAATTAAAACACTTTTATTTTCTTTCTACTTTTACTATTACGACTTTTACTTCCCTTTTATGTACAGTCTTTCCACATTAATAGATACAACCATGTATAAAAATCATAATATAGAAGATTTTATGATGGTTTGTTATTAGCAAGGGTTTATATAGTAAAAATAAACACCTCTATATATTATTGTATCATAAACACAGATAATTTACAATAATTATCGGTTTTGAGAAACACTGAACCAAATACGTTTAAATAAGGATGGTGAAACATTATCCACGTATTAAATAAAGAGGAAGTTATATCGTCTGTTTCAGATGATATACCCAAGCGTCGTTTACAAATCGCCCAAAAATAGGCAATCCGCTATACTCACACGTCAAACGTCAGCGTCGTCAACTTCATTACCATTATTTAATATATTTTTTGTTGGCAACACTAAAAATGTTCAGAGTGACCAACATCAAAAGGACACAACCACCATAAAAATGGCGGCCACCAGGCAGTGGTCGTTTTTGAGTATCGTGGCCATATGCATTAGCAGTCCAAGTATATTTATTAAGTTCGTGTATATTCCCCTAAAACAAATTCGTTTAAAGTTTGAAGCTAATTACAAACCCATTGTTTCCTGAAGTCAAGCAGTACAACAGTGAACTGACAAAAACAGCATCATCTTTAGTTAAAGACCTTACAAAAAAGATATTTTGATATTTTTAAGACTTGTATACTAGCCCGCAAAATTAACCGGACAAAGAAAATTTGGTTCAAATTCAGTCCTCAATAACTTCTTTGCATCGAATTTAATATTTTTTTGCCGAGTTTTAGGCCATTTCATTGTCATAATTTTGTCATATCGAAGCTACAAAAATTTGCAACTGATTTGTTGTTATACAGGGGTTAATAAAAAAAAACATAATCGAATAATTATTCTTTTTGCTGCATTTTAAAGCCTCATCTTTTGTTAACAACTTGCTTTTTGATTCATTCCGATATTTGTATTCTTAAAGAAAAAGCACTGGCTTAAAGAAAACAATGCAATAATGTTTTAGGACCAAGATTTGTTTTTAAAAATTTTGTAAAGTTGGTTTTTATGACAAAAGAAATATGTAGAAGTTTCCATGGGACCGTCGCATGTCAAAAAGATTGTTATCAACGGATTACAAATTTAATTTTGATGTATATTTTTGAATTTTTTGATGCGTTTTTTAAGTGTGTTTCAGAGCTGTTGCGTAAGCGATACGTTTAAAAACGATGAGCCCAGAAGAAGTAGCGTAAGCCGAGACCAATGAGACCATGGTCGTCCAATTAGATATATTGCAGAAAGGCTTGGCCATCCACGCAGTACGGATGCGATACAAAGGTTCAGACAAAGTTGTTCTGATTTAAAGAGACCTGGACAGGGAAGACAAAGGGTCACAAACGCAGTTGAGGATCGACTTACTCCAACTTTGATGAGAAGACTGGCAGATGTTCATGGCACCTTGGTTTTACCTGATACCATACGAAAAAGGTTGGCGGATCAGAATTTAACGTCTCGTGTACCTGCTACAGGTCCTCTATTAAATGCGAGTTATCGAACGCTGCGCCTGGAGTTTGCTCGAATTCATGCAGATTGGAACATAAACAAATAGCAAAATTTTCTTTCTATAGACGAGTTTTGTTTTACGAAATACTTACCTGACGGACGTCAAAGAGTATGGAGGAGGCCCGGAGAAAGATACTCTCAATGTTGTATCTCTCCTAGAATGTAATTTGGTAGTGAAGGGATGATGGTCTAGTGTGGTATTTCATTGGAAGCCCTTACAGACCTTGTTACCCTTTAAGAGCCTATTAAGGCCCATAGATATATTAGGGAGTGCGTAGAAGAACATGTGAAGCGTCATAAGCCATTTATAGGAGAATATTTTATCTAGACACTTGTGAAATATATGTAGTGAACATGTGAAGTAAGTAATATGTGTAAATATGTAGTGAAATATACTGGGCAGAAGAGAGAACGAGGCAGAACTACAGTGAGTTTCAAACTTTGGGTGCGTTAGAAAAATCCACTGATAAACGAGTGGCAACAAATACCCCAAGATGCGATGGCTTCTTTAATTGAATCTATGCCCGAAAGAATAAGAGTTGCTATTCAAGCTCGCGGGGAAAATATCCGAGTCCATAAAATGAGAGAATATGCCGGTGACGTCAGACTTCGCGCATCTAAGCTGGCTATCGTTAAGCGTAGAAGCGTAGAATTCTAGCAGATGTGAAAGAGAGAGATGCATGTATTCACGGTCAAGTAAACCTAACCGGGGAAATATGGGGCCTTCCCTTTATTGATTTTTTGGTTTAAATTTAAGTTTGTACGCATTTTACGTCACCGGCATATTCTCTCATTTTATGGACTCTACCACCATTGTCAATTTTTGTTTCAATGTTGTTGCTAATAAAGCAATATTGCATTGTTTCCTTTAAGCCAGTGCTTTTTCTTTAAGAATACAGATATCGGAATAAATAAAAAACAAGTTATTAAAAAAAGATGGGGCTTGAAAATGCAGCAAAAAGAACATTTCTGCTGCAGGTTTCTCATTAATTTTTATTTATATAAAGCTTCTTTACGTCTTAAAAAAGTTGATAAATATCTTCGTTCGTTCGTTTTTTCTGGTGTTCGTCTAGGGAAGACCATGGTTTAGGGTTCTAAGCTATATTCAAACCAACTTTCGTATAAACAGATTTTCGTAATGACGGAAACTACATAAAAAATATAACACGTACGTAACATGTACACTTCTATCGATTAAATTATTGTAAATTATTAAAAGATTATATAAGCTCATATATCTAATAAAACCTGAAATAAATAATTCAGAGATGCCTTAAACAAATGAAGGTTTTTAAAAAGATCAATCGTCATAAAAATTATTGCAAATGATTAAAAAAACAGTAAAAGTTCTAAGTATACTATTTTGATAATTATTTTATTATTTTGACTAGTATGTTTTTATTATTAGAATGTCTTGAGCTTGTTTTTTTACTTTAAAAATACGTTTAAATTTTGTTTTCTTAATAACTTTAAGTTTAACTAGATTTCCAATTTGTAAGTATTTTTAAATTTTCAATCATTAAAATGTCATCTTTTTTAAATTTTCTTCATCCGATGTCAGCTTTTGATGAAAGAGAAAAAAGTGCGCGCTTCATTGTTGATTTGAAAAATAAGTAGATACGTATTTTAAAATACTCAGGAACATGACGCCATAACCACACACTATATATCTACATATACAAAACTAAAAACTCGCAAGATAAAAACTCTCGAAACAAGCATTTTTCGGTGAAACAAATAAAATGCATTTTGTTTAGTTTCTGATGTATAAGAGTATGCAATCAAAATATTTTATTTTTAAAATTTTGTGAATGCGTCTATTGCATCGTCACAGGATTTTTAACACAGCAAGTTCTATTCTACAGGTTTCTTGGACTGTATATTTACAGTGAACATACACAGAGATGAATAAGTTATTGAAAGTTACTATACTTTATGGTGACCGAGTTTCAGTGGCCATTGTTTTGCTCCTAGTTTGATAGGCTCATAATTCCCTTAGCATTCCTTTCGAAGGGACTTATGAATTTACAAATCTTGGAGATCATACAATATATTGAGCAGAGCTGCATAAGTCTAGTCGTAGGTTGTCTGCAGCACTAATGCACTGGATGGTACAAGACAGCAAACGTACTTCCAATTTGCGTGAAAATTTTTCAAACTTATTTATTCTATTACTATTTGAAGTACAAAGTTTATGCGAATAGATCAAATAATGTTGATAATTTAAAGCAAAGAATTTCGTTATTTCGTTATTAAGCGTTTTGTATATAAACAAAATGCTTAATGCTTGTATTGTTCTCTTACTTCTTTGCCATAGCCACAGTATGAAGTTGCAACGCACAGCTGATGATGGGCGTTACTGAGATATTAATGTTAAAATCATTTCCGCAGCACACACCGTTTTTCCATTTAGAATATACCGTTGAGAATATATAAATAATAATTCCCTTAGCATTCCTGTCAGAGGGACTTATGAATTTAAAAATTGTGTAGGTGATACAACATACAATAAAATATGCAGCAAAGCTGCATAAGTCTAGCCGTAGGTTGTCTGCAGTACTAGAAGCACCGGGTGGTACACGATAGCATACCTACTTCCTATTTTCGTGAAATTTCCAAAATTTCGAAACTTTTTTCCTCTATTAAATTCCATAACTTTACACCCCACATAAGAATCGTCACCATTCTTTTGGCTGCTTTTTTTATATGAAGGAATTATGATAATTTATTACAGACGTATTTTCATCCTATCCTCACTTAGTGATATGATAGGGTTACCATTATATAATTTATGACACTTTCATAGCTTGGCAATAGTTTCATTACAACATTCTTTCTTTTCATCAAGGACATGTAGTATTACGGGTTTGGCATTCCATTCAATTCACTTCACACCAGAGTTAATTACATTTAAATAAAATATATATGTATATCCTTCCCCCACCACTTTATTTTATAAATTTTCTTGAAAATAAGTGTCTATTATTTATAAATTAATAGCTTATACTTAGGCAAAATTTTGTAAAAATGCCATTGTCCTCTTTGCTATAAAAGTTATTCTCTCTAGCTGCGGTTTTAGGAACTTGAAAATATTTTTGATGACTGTTTTTTCCGCAAGCCATACGATTTATACTTGTCGAGGTACAGACGGGAGCCATCTTTAGTGGGCTATCCAGTACATACTTAAGCGCTGGTAGGGTATGTTCGTATAAACACAATAAAATTTTAACCTAAAAACTTTATATTTGAGTTTATTTGTATATTTATTCATGACAGGCAACGATTATAAGCTGCGGAAGATAGCCCAGCTATTCCCAACCTGTTTTTGGATCGATTACTGGAAACATTGTGACATAGCACTGATGGCAAAAGAAACGGTTTTTTTTATAAGGGGTTGCTATTCGAACGTTGATATTATTGTTTATGTTAATTTAAACAGTTTCGTGTCTAAACCGTCAGGTTTTTGCGACATAGTTATGTAAAAATATCATTATGTCCTTTGAAACCGTTTATAATGGTTTCTCACTTTACAGAGAAGTTGAAACATTTTTTTTTGTTTCATTTGTTAAAATATACAACTCTGCCATTTACATTACAATTCTATATTTTTTTTTTTTAACAAATAATTATTTGACTCTAACTTACGCGTTTAAACAAAATGTATAATTTAAAATTTTCATTTTACATCACATTTGTCAAGACATCTCAGTAAAGTCAACAAACATACAATTTAAAGTCACCACATATCTTACAGCTACAATAGTCATACTCTTATATATTATTCAAAGTATGGTAGTTCTCTGATAACCACAAACTAGCCCTTAACTATCCATGTTAATGATACATATTGACCATAAATTTTTCTGTGGTGATCATCAAATAAAAAATCACAGTGGCAAGTCAATTGCTTGGGCAGAGCACAGTATTCTACTTCAAAACCTAAAATACTACGGGCTTGATCATATCATCGTTAATCTACTGGAGTTCTATTTAGACTGGTGGAAGTCAGTTTGTCTGCTTCAGCGTGGAGTTCCTCAGGGATATATCCTTGAGCCTGTCTAATTTTTGGTGTATGCCAATGACCTGACCAACTAGCATTCTGATTCCATTTTTTATTTATATGCTGGTGATATTTTTCCCTGATTTGGGCCGAAAAAAAATTCAAATGTCTGCTTTCAACTGTTTAAATAAGTCAAAGATCCCGAACATACTTCTTTCCCTTGGTGTAGGTGATATTCGATCAACAATAGTATTTGGACGAGCCCTTAAATCATCTTTCCAAATAAGTACATATATTCTTTTTTTGTCTATTCTATCGCCTCGCTTTGAGCTGGATGAATGAAGCCACCAAAATTAATATAATTTATATAAAATAAATCGGACACTCATAAATATTCATAGTTCTAATTATATTATTGTGTGTCTGTTATTTATCAGGGACAATTTTTCTAGTTTTGCGACACATTCTGGCACTCACCAGCATTTTAATACGGGTAATTCCTTGGTGGCATTATATCGAAGACTCTTACAGTAGGATGTTAAGTACACCCTGTAAAGTTTGCACAAAAAAGAGAAAATACTGTGCAGTGTCCACAAGGTGCAACTAAATTGCACAAAACCATTTATTAATAAATCACAAAATAGTTTTATCACCAATCAACTCTCGAAACGTGTTTCGCTAACTATATTAGCAGGTTTCTGAAATCTTGCAAACGCCTTTTAGTCCTTCCAAAGTTTTTTAATGTACCTCTTAAGAGTACATCATTTTGCCAAAAAGGCTGAAGTTTTTGCTAAGCAAAAATGGCTAGATTAAGACATCAAACATTAACCGTAGCATTTTAAAGCTATAAGCATACACATTTTTTTATAAACTCGCTTTTACACTGAGTTATTTAATATCAAACATGGAGAGATTTTCAAAGAAAAATGTTTGAGGAAGAAAATCGAATTAACATGGTTGAAACTCAGTCCTCTCAGTCTCTCAAAGAAAAAAAAACTTGATGTTCTTTCAAGGGTTTTGAAAACTTTTTTCAAACCAGTTTCAAACTACAAAAACAACGTGGGCCTCCACGTTATTTATAGTAAGTGCTGAATCATAAATTCAATACTTCAAGCCAGAAACTTCAAAAAGATTTACTAGAGAAACGATTCGCCAAATCTTTGGAAATGAAAGTGAAAAAAACCTTGTTTCTTCTTCAGATAAATTCAAGATACAACTTGCGAACTCAACAATTCTAAATTTATATTGTTTGCCAAAAATCCATAAATCTGGCAATAAAATAAGACCAATTTTTTGTAGTATAGGGTCACCAACTTAAATTTAAACTTTTTGCTAAAGCAATGAAGCAATTGAACTATAAAAATTACCTTATGGATGTTTTTTAGTCAAAAACAGTTATCAATTTATTACAAAAGTCAATCATTTAATTTTAAGTGAAGATGAAGTTATTGCTTTTTTGACGTAACTTCTTTGTTTCCGAGCATTCTTATACCAGAAACTTTCGAATATCTGACTGAACTTTTGGAAATTAATGATTTCGATAATATACGAGACATAATAGAACAACTTAAGGATACAGCCATGGGTAATTGCCTGTCTTTTCCTAGCAACTTCTAAAGCTCTTGAGTGAAATAAACTGTTTTGAGTCAAATGCAAAAAATAAATTCCAATACTTTTCTTTCTTATATCCTCTTGTCATCAAAAATAATAATAGGTTAAAATTTGATATTTATAGAAAAGAAACAAATACCTTTAGATACATAACTAATGACTCTGACTATTGTTTTCAACATAAAATGGCTAGCATGCATTTTTTAAAACATTGTTTAGTCTCATTTCCTCTAAGTATTACCAGATTTAATAAAGAAAGAGAAATAATTAAAACAATTGCTAGGATCAATAATAATTTACTCAGGAAACCCAAAGGACAAAATAAAGATCAATAGTCTATAAGATTAATTGTAACGACAGGGCAAACAAGAAGATCAATTTTATTAATGTCAGATATAAAGATATATAGCTTATGTGGAATATTGAAGGTTTGAAAAGCTTGGCTGGGCATGTTTTAAATACTGGTTACTATAAAAATCAAAAATCATTCTTAGTAGGGATAATAAAGGTCCAATCCCTATAAACAATTATGCTTTTCTTTATACTTTAGCATTTGCTTTTTACATCCCTATAGTGAATTTATGCTTCATTGGATTTTCCGTTCCATTATACATTTTGTAAGTAGTTAATCTTCTCCCGAAAATGCTGAACTGCTGAATGAATGAACACGTGTCGAGAGTAAAAATAAAAAGTTTTGGTTAGTACAAAAACTTTTTTGTGATACACCCAATGAACCATTAATTCATACTTTAAAAGTTGTTCTGTTGGTTTTGTGTTTCAAAAATGTGTGAACAAGTAATCATTTATTGTTTTTCTATTGTTTATTGTTAAAAAAAAAATATCTTAATTGAAGTGGAAAAAAAGTGATTATTGAAGAGAAAAAAAAATTTAATTATACGGTGCAGGTATTCATTAACTACGTTTGGTCAAACCTATAATTGAGCGACAGAACGCTATGACGCAGGAGTTTATAAAAAAGAATTTCCCGCAACGTGTAACCACCGCTTATAAATCTTGATCTCATTTGACCTAAAAAATGACAGAAGGTTCATGAGATCTAACCTCAATTTCTTGACTGTCATTTCGGAACCTGCATTTCTGGGATGGCCGATCGAGGGAAATAGGCCAATTTCCGAAAAAAATATTAATAAAGTAAGGAAATGGCGGCTGCAGTTGCTGACAACATAGAATTTACTACTTGGTTGGATAAAAAGTTACAGGAACTCAACACCGACGAAGAAGTTTTTGGTTCTTATATTCAAGGTATTTTAGACAGTGATGAAACTTCTGATGAAAAATCAGAAGCCCTTCAGGGTATACTTGCCGAAATTGTGGAAAATGTAAGTTTTTTTTAAACTTCTTAAGTGCTTCAATCGGTAGGAGACTGTGTTCTTTAATGTGCATGATTGTCTTGATTTCCTGTTCTATTTTCAAAAGTTATCCTAATTTTAATACCTAAATTTTTTTAGTAACAGTATAATACCTATATCACATTTTGAGAAATGTATCTTGAATATTAAGGATATTACATGATTACATAATTACATACATAATTCACATGATTTAATTCATAAATATGAATATTTTGAGAAGCAGTTTGTACATTATTGAAATTGGCAGATGAAGGGGAGCTGTTAAACACTACCAAAGAAATCTGCAAAAACATTCACAATCTGCAGGGGAATAGACAACCAATTATTCTTGTAGTTCAAAATATTAGGAATGTTAGGTGTGTCTTTCTTGCCATATCAATATAGGACTTTAGGAATGGTTGCAAGGTTAAAACTCAAATGCATTATAGTCAACTAATAATTTAGTTCTCTTCTACCTACTGTGTGACTTATACCTTTCCTTAAGAGCTGCATAATTTGGACAGGGATATCAATATTTATTTTTGTAAGTCCATAATGGGAATCTGCTCTGTGGAAGATATCCCAAACACCATAGAAGCTGGAAATTGCCTCGTTAATGTCATCAAGTTCATGAACAAAAATTCCACTGAACCTCAGATATAAGCTGATACAGCATGGGAAAGTTAGCCCTTCTAAAATTATAGTTGAGGCTTTGATAGTCAAAGTCAAAATATACTTTATTTACTAAGTTTACAAACTTGTGCTAAAAGCTTCCTAATCCTAGAATTCATAATACAAGTATTTATTTGGTTATACAGGATACAGGACAAAAACAGAATATAGAATCGATTTTGATTGAACATTGTATATAGATTCTACATATTTTATATAATCAAAGAAAAAACCAAAAAAGAAGAAAAGAAAAGGGGAGAACCAACATAAAACAAGAATAATAAAAAAAAATAATAAAATAAATCTGATCAAAAGATATATGTATAATTAATTTTAAATATTAAAATGAGTCGTTAAAATACTCTTCAATGCTGTAGTAAGCTTTTGGTAAGATTAATTTCTTTAGTTCTCTCCTAAACTTTTTAAGGTCTGTAACAGTCCTAATCGAAAAAGGAACATGATTAAATATTTTACGACTAATCAATATAAGGGAGTTTCTCGTAAGTGAGGAAGTGGGGATTGGAAGAGATAAGTTGCCTACTTGATGAGTATTATGACTGGTGCAGGATGGTGGACTTACGGACTTATGTATGAGTGCTGCAGTTTCCAATATAAAGAGTGAGAAAACTGTTTCAGAAAATTCTTTCAGCTACAAAAAGGGGTTTACAAGAGACTCAGACCAACATCACACAGATACCTTAATGCTTTTTTCTAAATAGTAAAAATTATGTTAAGGGGTCCCTTGGAGCACAAACCCCAAAATGGCAACCCACAAAGTATATGAGAGTCTATTAAGGCGAAATTATTTGAACGAGCAAACAACCCCCCCAACTCAATCCTCCAGCCTGGCAATCCTGACTGCAAAACAACCAGAAGAAAGTTTAGCAGCGAGGCCCAAAATGTGGTTGTCAAACCTTAAACTTTCATCAATGAAGAGGCCGAGAAATCGACAATATCCCTACCATGTAGTAGGCTCTGCTCATCAAACAAAAAACACTTTACATTACACTTAAAGCCCAGAACAAAAGTCTTATCAACATTGAATACAAGCTGATTACAGATGCACCACTCTTTAATTTTGTGAAGGTCCTCTACTATGCGAGATATGACTACTTTTTGATCTTTGTTATGCCACAGAATTGTAGTCGGCAAACTGATCCACTAGTCCATGCAGTGATAGAGAGCTTAAGTCATTAACATATAATAAAAATAAAATAGGACCCAACACTGACCCTTGAGGTACACCACATTTAAGATGTGCTATCCCTGATGAAAATTCCAGCTGCAACCACCCTCTGGGTGCGGCCAGACAGGTATGACTTCAACCACCCCAAAGCCACTCCCCTAAATCCGTAAAAATCAAGCTTTGACAGCAGTATTCCATGATCCACACAATCAAAGGCCTTGGACAAATCACAGAACACCGCTGCTGCAACCTCCTTGGAGTTCATAGATAGATACACACTCTCCAAGAATCTGAAAATGGCATCCTGCGTGCCCTTAGATGACTGAAATCCATACTGATTAGGGGACAGCACATTGTGTTTGGTCAAAAAAGAGACAATTCTCTTTTTTGCAAGCCGCTCAAGAACCTTGGAGAGGGTTGACAAAATTGATATGGGACGGAAGTTAGAGGGTCATTCCAAGCTACCACCCTTATGAAGAGGGATAATCATAGCTTCCTTTGAACAGGATGGGAACTCGCCCTAAAGAAATGACTGATTGATTGCCCAAACCAAAGCACCTAATGCACTCGCAGGCAGAAGTGACAGCAGATGTGAAGAGATACCATCGGAACCTGAAGACCTATGATTCTTCAAGCACTGAATTGTTTCAAGGACCTTGGTGGCATCTACAGGGTGGAAAAAGAATGATTGGCTGATAGCATTCCGATTAAGATACTGCAATGGATCGCCGTCACTGGGAACTGCTTCCAGTAACTTCTTAGCAATCTTAGAAAAATAGTCATTGAAACCATCGGGCCCCAAGTCCGATTCAACCAACCGCCGACGAGAAGACTACCTACATTCGTTAATGATTAACCAACTTTCCTTCTGTCTGTTACCAGACAAATCTAAGCGCTCATTGTTATACAGTTCCTTTCTGACTTTTATCAGATGCCTATAAATTTTCTGATAATCCTGAAAATAAGACCTGTTGAATTGATTGTCAATAGATTTGCGAAGTCTTGCTAAGCATCGCAAATTTAGGGCAGATGGTTTTAGTCCCGCGGTGATCCATGATTTTCGTCTCTTGGATTTAAGTCTAACCAAGGGAAAGCAGATATTTATTTTATCACATAATGTATAATAAAACGAAGAAAATGGTTGTGGAGCAGCCCGAATTGCATTCCAGTTAACAGACGAAATGGATTGAGAAAATAAATTCAAATTGTTCCCACTAAACACTCTCCCAATGCGGCGGCCAGATTTGTTTTTAAAGTCACCAGGGAATTGGATATACACCCCCTCGTGATCCGATATACCCACTGAGTGCACTGAATAGGTAACACTGTCCAAATTACTGCAGAAATAATCAATAGTGGTTGATGAAGAGGACGAAATACGAGTGGGTGCATTAACATGCATGGTGAGTGCAAATGATTTGAAGATTCCATCAAGAGAAATTCTTTGCAGTAAGGAAACCTCTGAATAACTAATATTAAAATCTCCAGCCAAGATAACACGCGAGTGAATAGGGAGCTGGGACAGAAGACAATCAAACCTGTCAAGAAACACACTGATATCCCCAGAGGGCGGGCGGTATATACAAATAACGTACATATTAAACAATTTACAAAAACACACCGAACACTCAAAAACCCGTTCAACTGAGGCATCACAAAACTTATCAACAGTACAGAAAAAGCTTTGAAAATGTCTCCTAATTAGAACAGCAGTTTGAAGGTTTGGTTTAAAGTTCAATTCCTCTACTCTAAATGATATAACAATAGAAGGATGATAAGGATTCTCTGGGAGTTAAATACCACCATCAACAATGCATGAGAAATTCGCAAATATCAGATGAAGGATATTACCTTGAACACTTTGTACATTTCAAATATTATTAAATTGACAGAGATCAGAAAATGAATAGTCATATTCGGTATTTTTTGTTTCCGAAATCCAGATAATTAAAATTATGAATAAGAAATACATTTCTTTAGGATGTTCTAAAAATACCTAATATTGACTCTTGCAATATCTGCAGATAATAGTTTTATGTGACATACTATTCAAATTCAAAAAGTGTTTTATTGTCATAAAATATATATTTTGTTGACAAAGCATAGTATAATAAAAACCTAAGCACTACACACATAAATACTAAAACCACATACATAAATACATTGGAAAATAGATTAAAATTTACTATAAAAAACATACCTAAATTAAATCATACACTTAGTGTAACAAGCAAGCAATGTTTAAATATTAGAGCTCATCCTGACCAAATTCATCCACACTGTAATAAGCCCTATTTAAAAGTAGTTTTTTTAATTGACAGCGAAAATTTTTAAGAGAAAAAGTTGATCTTAAATTGATTGGCAGATGATTAAACATTTTTCGATCCTCGTAAATCAGAGACTTTTTTACCTGAGAAGATTTGAGAATTGGTAAGATATGAACCACTCCTTAATGATCTTAAGATCATAAGCTACAAGTTCAAGAAGCCTCACAATTTCTTTCACTTTCCACAGGATAGATGTGTGTTCTGCAAATAGGGTGAATTTTCCAGAGATAATAACCTTTTTATGTTGTTAATGTTGAGGTATGTACAAGAAGAAAAGGACTTTGAGGAGAGGAAGTATGACTAATGATAGATATTTTGCAGCTTGTTTATTTTGACCTTATAAGACCTGCCTGGGATTTTGTAGCATTCTGTTAGATCTTTACGGTTAATTAATATATCAATCAACCAATCAATCAATTTATTAATGCCAATATACAAAATAGTATTCACACAAGTCAAGAATTACAAAGTTAAAGTTAAAAGTTAAAAAATAGGGTGACTGTTTATAAAAATTGATAATAAAATTTTTCCTAAAACACTACATAAAACTCATTAAAACCAAAACACAGTGATTGATATACATACAATGAACAATACACAATCACAATGTCTTAAATAAAATGCAATATATAGGTAGGTACTCAATATCACAGATAGAATGTGAAGTTTAAAAACTCTTTAGCTAAATAGAAGGCATTAGAGACTAGAATTTGTTTTTATATTTTATTTTTAAAACGTTCCAAATCTAAATCCACATAGTCGGTAAGAAGTTTATTATATAACTTAACAGCTAGAAATCCGGGACCATTCTGACACCTTGTTTAGCATTGGTAAATTGGAACTAGCCTATTTATGTTTCTAGTAGCATAGTTGTGTATATCACCATGTACTTGTACCGATACCATGGACCGATCCCTATTCCTGTGTACCCATAAAAGATTTTCCAATATATCTACAGAAGGTAGGGTAAGTATTCCCTTCATAAAGAAAACAGATCTACAATCCTCCCTGCAACCCGGCCTACCCAAAATTCTGATTGCCCTTCTCTGTAGTGAAAACAACCTTTTTGTTTGTGGGGCATGAACCCACATACACTAGAATAGCATATGTGGCTAAGGAATGGAAGGCGCCAAAATAGGCTGTTCTTAAGCCAGATTCAAATAAACATCCAGCTAGGCGACGAAGGGCATATATAGATGTTTTTAGCCTTCCTGCAACAATATTAATGTGGGAATGCCAGTGAAGTAGAGGATCCAATAAAACTCCCAGAAACTTAACAGAAAAATCCTTTGATATGTCAGCTGGTCTCAGAGTAAAAATAACTTTGTTGGTCTTGTCTGCGTTGAGATGCAATTGGTTCATGTTAAACCATTCCTGAATTCCCCCCTGCAATACTCTCTGTTGTGTCATCAGCAAAAATGGTGAATTTACCAGATGGTTCAGTTAATGGTAGGTCATTTATATAGATCAAAAAGAGGATAGGCTCCAAAACAGATCCTTGGTGGGTAACACCTATGGTTATCCCACTTTTTGCTGATGACACCCCACCAACACTTACCATCTGATCTCTATTGGCCAGATAGGAAGCGAGAAGTTTAACACTGTTGGGACTGAGTCCATATTTAGAAAGTTTTTGCAGCAATATGTTATGGGGAACACAGCCGAATGCCTTGCTCAAATTGCAGAACAAGACACTGCCATATTGCAAACTATCAAAAGCATTTAACAAGTAATCAACTAAGTCTAAAATGGCCATAGTGGTACTTTTACCCTTCCTGAAACAAAACTGGCTGGATGTAAAAAGATTGTTACTCTCAAAAAATTCACAAGTTGAGCAGCAATAAATTTTTCAAAGATTTTTAAGATTATGGGCAGCAAGGAAATCGGACGCCCTTTTTAAAAATAGGTTTGGAAAAATAGGATTACCTTGGCTGACCCGAGCGCACCTGGAAAAGTGTTCTCCGTGAAGCATCTGTTTATTAGTTTTGTTACTGGAGCCATGATAATGTTCTTAACTGACTTAATTAATTTGACATTTAGCCCATAGATGTCTTGACTAGTCTTATTTTTTAAGCCGTCAATAATCTCTCTTAATTTTATGAATGATATAGGAGAGAAAGAGAACACATTCTCCGGCATACCCAGAACAGAGAGACTTTGGATTGGGTCACCCCGCGACAGTGGAATGTCTCTAACAGTATCATGGGCAACACGTGAAAAGAAATTATTGAAATCGTCAACCGTTAAAGTACTTTCATGAGATTTTTTCTATTTTGACGTACCTACACTACCATTAACAACTTGCCATACGGCCTTAGTTGGATTAGAAGCTGATGAGATGAATTTATCATTGCCTTTTATTTTTGCCTCTTGTATAGCTTTATAAGCTTTTTGAAAGTCCTTAAACCCCTCAAAATTTCTGTTTTGGTACTGTCGAGACACTCCACTCAGCAACTGTAGATGATCCCGCATGGCCCTTAGGTTATTGTTAAACCAAGTTATTGTATTTCTCTGATCGGTCCTCACCCTATATGTTTTCAGGGGAAAAGATTGAGTATATGCTTTTTCTAGAGAAGATAGAAATATTTTGAAACAGTCATTGACAGCTACACTCTCCTCTGTCACAAAATTCCATTTATATGAGGAAACCAGTTCAAAGAAAGACAACATAGCTCCTTGGGTCACAGGCTTACATACCTTATGGTGGTGCAGAGTCCCACCAATATTACTCTCAACGATCACTTCGAGCTCCTGTCCAAGATGATCTGGCACCCCAATATCGAACAACACTGGATTTAAAGGAATCGGTACTGAAATTTATAAAAATGTTGTCCAGAGAAGCTCCAGCCCTTGTATGGTCTGTTATAGTTTGTTTAAAACCATAGCTCCCCATGATGTCAGAAAGGTCAAGGAAATTCTGCTGATCAGTATTGTGGACATTAAAATCTCCCACAAATAATTTTTTTTTATGTATACCAATTTTATTTATAATTAATTCAATTGAATTTAAGAATAGTTGTACATTTCCTGATGGAGACCTATATATTGAAACATATATTAAAACATATACATTTAAGTCATTTAAAAATGCTGTAAATAAAAATCTTATTTATAAGGATATGGAATCAGATTTTATGCAAATATTTTTTTTAGGGTTCAGATATAACAAAAATATGTGATGAGATCTTGGAACAATGGCAGCTCTTAAAACCCAAGGAATCTCCTTCCTCCACTCAATGTGCAGATGTAGACCTCAATGAAAAGTTGGCAAAATTGCTTGAATCTCAGTCTCTAGCAACCACCAAGCAAAAAAAGTATACTGAGGAAGAAAAGAAAATTAGGTAAAACTAAGCTGAAAAATATGTGTCATAATAAAAGATTTTTGATCTATTTCTTATCAAGTTAATAAGGGTTTATCCCATTATCTTTTTTTCATACAAGTTCTTCACATCTTTAATACACAAGTTTTAAGGGAAGCCATACTCGCTCAGTATAGTCAAATGACAGATTCTGAAGAAGATGAAGAAGAGGGTGCTACAGCTGACCCAAAACCAAAAGAGACCCTAGAAAAAAATATAAATGCTCAACTTGTTCAAGAAGCAGAAAAGCAAAAGAGAGAACAATCGCGTCTAGACAGTCAAAAAAAGAAGGAAAAGGATAAAGAAGATAGGTCGGTAAATAGTCTAAATTACTCTGAAACTAACTAAGAATTGTATTTTTTGTAGAGAGAAACAAAAACAATTGAGGGAAGAAAAGAAAGAGAAACGTAAGACACAAAAGGGAGAAAGAAAAAGATAGCAGGATTAATATTAAATTTTAAATATTTTCATTTATTCATGTACATCACTTCATGAAACTTCGTCTTCTAAAGCCGCTAACAATAACTATTGTATTTATTAGGTAATTTTTTGTTCCCTCGCTTAGACTAAAACATTTAACCTTTAAAAGTATTTTTATTATTAACTAAAACTGTTTTTATTACAAGTCTATTATAAACCTTATGGTAACCAAGGCCAAACCATCTAACATTAGCCTTGTTTTAAAGGAGGTAATTGTTCCTCCGGTACTACTCTCAATATTTTATCAGCCAACACAATTTTGTTAATAGATTCGTGATAATTTTTCTCTCCCCCTCCCATTTTGGCGAGCTCAAATGCAGATTTTAATATATCCTTACAACTTCTGGGTAAATATGTTGGAAATTCAATATGAAATCTTAAAATCAAGTTGCCCTTTTCTGGATACTGATCCAGTATCGGGAGACCTTCTCTTTCAACGACTTTTTCAAAATCCGGGCTATAAAAAAATCATAGAAATTAGGTTCTGGTTAATTTTTTATTGCTGCATACTTACTTGACTACATCAGTAATCGGAATCCTCATTATTCTGTGATCAATGGTGTGGACAGTCACTACTGTTCCTACTAGGGCATCTTCCAAAGAAATAGTTGTTGTCAAGATAAGATCGTCGTTTCGTCTGACGAACAGCTCGTGAGGTCTATCTTCAGTTATAAATATTACATCAGCTGGAAATACGAATGATTATTTGTGAGCAAAAGTTTTTTGAGATACAGGTCAGCAAATAAAATACTCTATTATTTGTTGAGCAATGTTTCGATCCTTTATTTGCCATAAAGAGACAAATACTAGAAACAAAAGAGTCAATTGTAAGGCTAGCCGCATATTGAACGTAGGGCAGCAGAAGATTTTGTAACACACGCAATTAAATTAAACGCCGCATATTGGACGTAGCAGAGGCGAGGCCTGCGCGACATAGTAACAGAGTACTCTGTCCGTCCTCTGTCGGTTGTGAAGTGTGCACAGTTTTCTCTGCAGAGTGGCAACTGTTGTTGTAAAAAAATGGAACTCCTAATTGAACTCGTGCGGGAAAATAAAGTATTATATGATACAAGCCACGAAGACTATATGCGTACAAATATTGTTTAATTTGAACGTCACTTAAATCACTTAAGAGATTAAATTCTCTATGCGTTCTTTTTTTTTTAAATGAGCACTTTCACCTAAACACTTTTTTCGCCGTTTTGAATAGAAACACAACAGAATATTCTCGATTTCCGAATCCGATTCTGAATCTAAACAAAGTTCGTCTTCTGTAGACATATTTAATTCTAATAACTAATAGATACCGTCAATTTAATTATGCTATTTATATGACAATATAGGTAAATATATACATAACCAAAAAAGACAAATAGCTACGACATGCAAAGGTCCTACGTTCAATATGCGCTCGTCGCAGAGCAGAGAAATAGTTTTCCTCTGCTATGTCTCGGCTGTGCTGTGCTCTACTGCCCTACGTTCAATATGCGGCTAGCCTAAGAGACCTTGCTAGAAACAAAATAAAGATAATATATAGTGTAGATGATTTCAATTCGAACACCTTACAAATTGGGGTACGGTCAATATACTAAATTCACGCATTGAAACAAATAGCAAAATATATAATGAGCGGTCCTCGTATGTTTAAAGACATCTGATCGCTGAAAATTCCTAAACCCCGGCCCGTTCAACGAGAAATTTTGTCAGAGAGAGGTAGGCTAAGTCCCCAGCAATGACGTGTAAAAGACGAAGACAAAAGATTACTACCGGCGCTTGGGGTTTAAATTGTGGACGGGCCGGGCCTATACGATAAGTTTACATGGGCCTAGTGCCAGTGGCGTTTTATGTTTTACCAGAGACAACCAAATTGTTGTCTCTGGTTTTATTTCTGGTTTAGAATCAGGCGTCTTAAGAGTGTGTTGGTCGCGTGTCGTAATTTTATAAATTAATTTGTTGTTACCGTTGTGGTCTTTGTTTTTGTTGTTGCTTTTGTCGTTGTTAATACTGTTGTTACCACTGTTTTTAAATACTTTTTATCTAACAATTTAAAATGCCATTGTGAAGACCTTTTGATGTTTCTCATAATGAAATGGACAATTTGGAAGTTAATTCCGACTTGGCGCAATCGGAATTTTTAAATAAAGACACATGTTCAAACCCAGAGACTTGTTTTAAATATTTTCAATTGCCTAAAAAACGACATTTTAAAAAGAGTTTGTGAGCTGACTAAACTTGCCCGTACTACCATCTACACAGTGATAAAAGCCGGAGACGTCATCGATCATTCTGTGAAGAGAAAAAGGACCAATAAGCTCAAAAAAGTTGATGATACCTACAAAGACGTAATACGCCGAACTGTATATCAATTTTACAGTCAAAACAAAGTTCCAACCTTAGACATGATTCAGAATAAATTACTTACAGATTATCCTAATTATATATATAAATCTCTTTTCACCCTTTTTTTTATGGTAAACACAAGCAAGAGGAAAGGCCTATGTCACTCTTGGAGTGGTGCTTGCGCGAAGATATTTGTGGGCATTTATTTTGAATCGCTGTAGGTTGTATGCGTCGGGAAATATGTGAGGTGAAAGCCCGTTCCACAAAGAAGATGTTCTCCAGATGAATAAGTCCAATACAGCGACGTCCTTGGGGTAGGCAGGTGGACTCGATGTTGATGAGCCGCAATTGCTAGACGCGTCCTTCTTGCCGGAACAGCTCTGGGTGGAATCAGGCCTGCCAGCTCAGAGGAGCACTTACCGTGATAATAACGGTAGAATAAACAGAGATAAGCCACCTTTCTCCTGTGCTCCAGACTCTTCGTCAGTTCTGGTTTGTCGATAAGACAAATAGCTCTCTTCTGTATAGAATCCAGCAGGTTTAAACTATGCTTGGGTGCAGAGCTCCAGACATGCGAGCAATACTCGAGGGAAGGGCGTATTTGAGCTTCATGAAGAGTCAGCAGCTGTTTTGGTGTATACAGTTTTTTCGTTTTGAAATGCACTCGGCGTTTTTTGGAAGCCGTCCTGGCACCTCTGCAACGTGGTCATGCCAGGACACACTGTTGGTGACCTCGACTCCTAGAAGATGTTAAGATGATTTCATTGGCAATGTTCTCCCTGCCATAACCAGCTCCGGGCCACCAAGGTTAGTTTTCATCGTAAATACTGCAGCCTGCGTTTTTTTAGCGTTAAAATTGACCAGATTGTTACCGCCCCACTCCAAGATTGCTCTAATATCGTTGTTGATTGAAGCTACTTGTTGCTGCCTAAGATTCTGAGAACTTGCGGCTGTCGTTGGTTTGGCGGACTTAAATGTGGAAATAAGTGTGCTATCGTCCGCAAAGCTGTAGATTGACAGTGGTTCCTAGCAAATCGTTGATATATATCAAGAAAAGTTTGGAGGATAGAATGCATCCTTGAGGGACTCCAGCGTTAATGTTAAATTTGTCGGAGAGGTGTCCATCGACGGCTACTTGGATTGTTCGTTGTTCAAGAAAACTTTTGATCCAATTTAATAATAAGTTTTGTATGCCGATTGAGGAGAGCTTGGTTTGCGGAGCTTGATGCCACACTCTGTCAAATGCCTTGGAAATGTCAAGAGCGACTGAGCGGGACTCGCCGTGCTTCTCCATGGCCTCCGTCCACAAGTGTGTGACGTAAGCCAGAAGATCGCCGGTGGATATAAGCTTTCGGAAGCCGTATTGATGATCGCTGATTAGTCCAGATGATTCCAGATATCTTAACAGTTGTTGTTTGACTGCTTTCTCCATAATCTTCGATATTACTGGAACTAGTGGAATCTGGCGGTAATTGGAGGGCATCGTCTTCTTACCCTTTTTGGGTACAGCTTGCACTCGAGCAGTTTTCCAGCTTGTTGGAAATTGGCCCTGTTTATACGATGTCGTGAACAGTCTACATAAGGGAGGAGTCAATTCGTCTGCATAACGTTTTAGTATTAGGGCTGGAATTCCATCGGGTCCAGAAGCTTTGTTGGTGTCTACGCTTTTAAGAATTTTTTTTATAATTCGTTGGGGAAACGAAATTTTTTTCATCGATGAATTTACCCTTGGCAAATATGGGGGTGTTTTGCCTTGCGAGTGCAGAGTAGAATTGGACGCGAAGAGTTTACCCAGTAAGTTGGCTTTTTCCCTTGCTGTTATCGCGATTGAACCATCATCTGCTGTTAGGGGTTGCAAGGCCGACTTGGCAAATCCTTGACTAACGGCTTTCGATACCGACCAGAAAGATCTTGTTCCATTTGGGCAGTTTAACAGTTTGTTTTTGATCCTATTGTTGTGACTCTCTTTGCATTCATCAATAATTCGCTTGCAGCTATTTCTGGAGGCTAAAAAGTTCCTCCGATTTTCGATGGAAGGATGTTGACGCCATTTGCGATATGCTGCGTTTTTATTGTTTACTGCCTTTTTGCAATTCAGGTTGAACCATTGCTTGTTGTTTGATCCGCATTTAGTAGAAAAAGGGATATAAGCTTCCATTCCTGCCAAGATCGTCTCTGTAATTTGGTTTGCACATTCTGAGATGTTATTGGTTCTAAAGCAGAGCTCTTTCCAAGGGAATGAGCGATAAAATTCCCGAAGATGGTTCCACGCTGCTGATTTATAGTGCCATACCTTCCGCGGCATCGGAGGATCCTGCGTTTTACCCGCCAACTGGCAAGAGACTGTTATCAATTTGTGGTCCGATGTTCCTAGGGGGGCATGTACTGATACAGTGTACGAGTCAGGGTCTGAAGCCAAGACCAGATCTAGGAGACTCGCGAACTCGCCGTCTCGATCGGGGATTCTGGTAGGTTCCTCCACAAGCTGCTTAAGCCCGCATATGGTGGCAAATAGCTCAGCTTCTCGTCCTTCATCGTCGTTCTCGTTGCAGAAGCGCAGCCAGTTGATATTGCGAACGTTAAAATCACCCATGGTGATGATTTCTGCGTTTGGGTAGTCAATTTGCAGATGGTTAATGCAACCAACCGGGTTCAAAAAGAGCCGTCTATATTGGGTGTCGCTTGGTGGTCTGTAGATACAGCAGATAAATTTTGTAGCTCCACTGGCTATTATTTTGAACCACATGACGTCGAAGTCCGCAGGTTTAAGCGTTTCCTCCCGCTGGCAACTCAAATCGTTCTTGACAAATACTGCCAAACCAAAGTTTAGTCGAAATCGGGTGTGTAGATCGTATCCAGGATAAATGAGGTGAACATTTGTTGTTGAAGGTTTCACCTTTGTTTCTGCCAATGCCAGAATGAACCTTACGTCATGTTTTACAAGATTGTGGGTTTAAGTACACAAAATTGGACAAAAGAATGGTTGTAATGGAATCTCCCCGTATCGTAGCATGGAGGGATGAATATTTACGAAAAATTAAGGAATACCGCTAATTAAAAAGGGAGATAGTGTACCTTGACGAAACTTGGTACGACACACACGATGTTGTGAAATATGGTTGGGTGGACACTAGTAGTAAGTGCACACAAAATGGACCTTGTTCACGCGGTAAACGGGTCATCATACTTCACGCAGGTGGTAATAAGGGTTTTATTCCAAACGCTTTACTATTATCGGGCAAAAATATAAAGGACTCTTCGGCTACCATGAAGACATGTCCGCCAGTCTATTTGAAAAATTGTTTGCTGAACAATTACTGCCAAATCTATCCCCCAATTCAGTCATCGTGATGGACAATGCATCTTATCATTCAAGATTATACCACAAAGTGCCCAACAACAGCACAAAGAAGGACGACATTGTTAAATTTATGGAACTTAAAAACAAGGAAATTCCTCAAAAAGCCACTAAAAAAGTATTATTAGAAGCTATAAAAAAAAATTTGAGGAGGAATATGTTATCGACAAACTGCTGCACTGCAAAGCATAAGGTCATAAAATTTTGCGCCTTCCTCCCTATTACTGCATATTTATTCCAATTGAGATGATTTGGGCTGCAGTCAAGGAGAAAAGGAAATCAATTTCCAACTGACAGTACTTTTGTACTAGGAAGTATAAGGACAACAATTGATGAAATCTACAACAGTGATATATGGATGAAATGTGTCCAGAATGTTATTAAAAAGGAGGATGAATATGGATGGCATTTTACCCACAATTGACCCCATTATTATAGACCCAAATTCAGATTCAAGCTCGGAAAATTCGGATAGTGACTTTTGACTTTTATTCTTGCATGTTTATTATGTGTTATTACTTTATTTGATATTATTAAAATTAAAATTATTATGTCATTTGCCAAAAAGCTGACTGTGGTCTCTGTTAAGAAAAGACGGCCATTTACGGCCACAACATCGTGGAGGGCATACAGGAAGAGGAAGGAGACCAGAAAATGTTCATAGGAAAGAACAAATTTTAAATCTCATCGAAGAAGATCCAACAACAAGTACTCGAGTTGTTGCAGGGCAGGTCAGATTAAGTCAAACAAAAGTATGGACAACATTGCGCGAAAATCAATTTAATCCCTTTCACGTTCAACGTGTCCAAGCGCTACTGCCTGAGGACTTCCCCTCGCAGAGTTCAGTTTTGTAACTGGTTCCTACAACAACATGAAAATGATCAACATTTTTCGAACAAAATTTTAGCCATGGACGAGGAAACATTCACCCGAAATGGAATTAACACTTTTCGAAATACGCATGTTTGGTCTGTTGATAATCCCCATGCAATTCGCAGATCCAACTTTCAATACTGCGTTTCTGCTAATGTGTGGGCAGGAATTGTGAATGGGATACTTGTTGGACCATTTATCTTACCAGACCGTTTGACGGGCGATGTTTATTTGGACTTTTTGGTAAAATAATCTGCCTGTTCTGTTAGAAGACGTGCCACTGAATATCAGGCAAGCTATGTGGCTCCTGCAGGATGGAGCACCTGCCCATTTTAGACGAGAAGTGAGCGAATTTTTGGAATTATTTGGAAGTTACCCAAATCGGTGGATTGGCCGAAATGGACCAGTTGCATGGCCACCAAGGTCGCCAGACCTAAGTCCATGTGACTTTTTTTTGTGGGGGTATATGAAAAGTTTCGTTTTCAAGACGCCTATCGACACACAAGAAGAACTAATAGCACGTATTGAGCAGGCTGCGGCAACAGTTAGACAAAAACCGATTTCTCTATTGCGTGCCGTGACGGAACAGTGGTTACGTCGAGCAAATCGTTGTGTTGAAGTTAATGGTGACAACTTTGAACAACTTATTTTAATTAGAGAGGACCGTATTGAACTCATTTTATAACATTTTGGCAATGAAATTTTTTTATTTTTCGGGTTTTTGAATAAAGTTATTTGAAAAAAATGTTTATTTTACCGAGTTCTATACACAGTTAAAAAAAAAGTATCAACTTAAAAATCACCCTGTATTTTCAACTTTTATTCGATTAAGTGAGCACCCATTTTCAGGCTGGATAAAAATTAAATCTGCTTTATCCAAGTTTGTTTACTTACCAGGAATACTTGCGGGATTTTGGTCTCCTTCATTTGGAAATATAATTTCCGTTCCGGCTTGCATTCCTGGTTTTATTGGTATAGTTAAAATTTTCTCTCTCACTTCAGTTACAGTCCTTTCGTCATTTACAAACACAAGTCTATGGATCTTCATTTTCTTGACACCTCCAAAAAATACCTCGTGTAATGTGAGTTGAAGGGGGTGTTTTATAGGAGGCTGTTTTTTACACACTTGAATTCCAGTTACAGTTTTACACAATCTCGGAGGATCTTTTAGAACGTCTAGCAGATCGGCATATGGGGAGCAAGTTCCAAAAAACTCCCTAAAGGTAGTGGAATAATCGATTTATTAATTTTAAGTCAAAGTTTGAAAATATACCTATAAGTTTTCATAGGATCCCCATGATAGTGATACCCAGGAATATATTCGTTTTGAGTTGGCACCCCCCTCTTAAGGCCTTCCTCGCCATACTGATCAAATACAGCTCTGCGTAATGGATTACTGAGGACATCGTAAGCCTCCCCAATCAATGTAAAAACTTGATGAGCATTCGGATCTTGATTTCGTTCTACGTTAAATTCCAAAGCTAAATTTCTATAACTATAAACGAAATATAATGTTAAGGAAATTTGTGGATATATAGTTTACTTACGCCTTTTTTACTTCCAAATCTGTACTTGTTCGGGATATTTGTAAAACGCCGTAATAATCTACTCCCATGACTTAAAAAAAATGAGAATTATTATTTTGAATTTGACGCCTTATGTCATTATGGTAATTTGACAGGTGATGATATTTATTACTGCAGGGTTTAGTATTATTTAATTTTCTAGATAATGGGAATTTATGTGAAACTTGTGGTTGGTTAACACCAATCTATATAGTATACTCATAACGGTGCCCATTCACTTACAATTCGTCTAAAGTTTTAGAACTGTATGAGCTGAACCGAATATTTGAACTTTCTCAAGCCGCACACCAACCAATTAACTCGAATCCTGCAATCTTTAGTTTTAAGGCTGTCAGTTATTAAACTGCAGAAGAACTGAGCTCTTTAAAGACAGAGACATTTGGTCAGTACGAATCGAATGATCCCGTTAAAGGGAAAAATGTTTTTGAGAAACAAAAAAATTAGGCGCGTCTCGTATGCTATTCTTATTGCAATCAATAACAAAGGCAAAAAAGTCGTTTTTCTACTACCGTGCGTAAAGTGCTCACTTTACACACTTCTCAGGGTGTGTAAAGTTTCACTTTTTACGCACTATATTAGTGCCTAAAATAAAAATACCTACGCACTATAATTTGACGTTTATTTGACATTTAATTTATAGTTTGTCAACAAATGTTTTGACGTTTTTTTTACCCTAACGTCGTGCGTAAAGTAGTTTGATTTTTTTGATATTTTCTTCGGCAGTAGAAAAAATTTCGTATGTTAGACGTGTGTAAAATCCCCTTTTTTTATTCATGGGAATAAAAAAAAGATCATTTTACACACTTGTTACATAAATAACTATTTTGTGTTTAAGATGGGTGGCGGAAACATAATACTCTATCTCATGACGTCAGTGCGAAAATTAAGAAATTAACAGACTCTCGGATCTTAAAATTATAAGAAGGTTCTAACATTCCGTAACAGGACGAAGTTTGAAAGATTTGAAATTTCCAGCGATTATTTCTCTGAAATCTTATGGAAATATTCTAGATATTTGTCATTGCAAGGAGTATTTCAGAGGTAAGTAAGACATAAATAAAACAAAGAAAAGCTAATTTTTACATAGCCTAATACCGCATAGGTTTCTAATATCGGACATTACTCTTAATCTGGAAATGCTCAGCGCCATCTCGTAACTTCCATAGTAATCAAGAGAACTATTACGCAGATCAAATTCCTACAAAAATTACTGAATTCTATCATTGTTTTTAAAACGTCATTTTGTTACTGTAGAGGTTTTCGATGTCTATAGATTTTAACCACGAACTTAATAAATACCATATACTTGTAAACTGGGGTTTATAAGTATATGATAAATACCTAGACTGCCAATTCAATGAAAAGTAAATGACCACTACTAGGTGGCTGTTATTTTGCGTGATTGTGTCTTTTCGATGTTGGTCACTCTGACAATTTCAGTTGTGCCAATTATAGGGAAACAAAACAATTAAAGTTTTTGGGAGGTTATGTTTACAAAAACAAAATAGAAAGTGGCAAGCCCACTTCTGCGTCATCCATCACCCAGTCAACACGTGGTCGTTCTTTTTCTTTCCTATCCTTTGGATTTCTTTCCTAAAGCTTTTCCTACCCCTTGCCGTTGGTTATAACGTGACTTTAAGAAGTAAATTTAGTGAAAGTATCAAGCCCACTTCCGCGTCATCCTGCACTCAGTCAACACGTGGTCATTCTTTCCTTTCCTATCCTTTGGAACCCTTCCTAGACCCTTTCCTGCCCTTTGCCAGTGGTAGCTGAACCTATTCCCGCCGGTAGCCAGGCCGGATAATGCCGGATGCGTCGTAGGGGAAGCGTCATCGTGCATTTCAGTATTAAAAATTGTGAATCGATTCGGGAAGCAGGGTGCATACCCGACGGTTTTCCCGAATCTCCAAATCGTGCTGGCAGATTGCCTCGTAGGAGAACCCATTAAAACTAGCAAGTCCAAGTCCAAGTAGCAAGCTCAATCATCTGCAATTCCGCGTCATCTTTCACAGTTTCGTCAGGTGGAAGAAATGATTTTGGGAACAAGAAAGAATTTAAAGACGAAATTCTGGAAAAAATCTTTTTAAGTGAAAAAGCGGATTCATTTATTGGTAGAGGATAGGATCCAGGAAGTTTAAAACAGAATCGCAACATTGGGCGTCAAAACTATCGGCTATCAAAAATGTTTAGAAATTATGTCGATGCATATTATCTGGTAAAAAGTACGACGAAGCAATCAGGTATCATTAATAGTGCTATAAACATAAAAGCTCCAACTGTTGATAGTATTTGAACTCCACTGTACTGGATTGATATCTGAGCAGTAATGAAAGTTCCGAGTTACTTTCAATTATAGATTAAAAATATATTTGCTATAACGTTGTCCAATATTGTAGGTGAAATTTGTAATGCATATCAATAAGACAACATATTACGATAATTCATTATATGGATTGAAAATATTTGTTTTAGTGCATGTACCTAATATGTATATACAGGGTGATTTTTAAGTTGATATGTTGCTTATTTATGGAGAGTGTCTTCAAAGTGATGCTGCTGCTGCGGTATTATACGTAGACCGCTTTCCTTTGCGGAATCATCCTACACCCAGAAGTTTCATAAATCTTATTCAACGAGCGAGGGATACAGTCAACACGTGGTTGTTCTCATTCTTTCCTATCCTACGGATTCCTTTCCTTGACCCCTTCCTACCCCTTGCCGTTAGTTACAACGTATATTTCAGAATTGAACTTTGTGAAAGTTTCTATCCCACTTCCGCGTTATCCTTCATCCCATCAACACGTGGTTGTTTGTCCTTCCTATCCTTTAAATCCCTTTCCCAGACCCTTCCCTACCCTTTGCCGGTGGTAGCTGATCTTATTCACGCCGGTAACCCGACCGTATGATGCCGGATGAATCGTGGTGGAGGCGACATCGTGCATTGAAAAATTTCGTATTGTAATTGATGATTTAATATTGTGAAAGTGTCGATTCGGGGAACAGGGTACATACTCGACGGTTTTCCCAAATCTAAAAATCGTGCTGGCAATTGCCTCGTAGCAGCGCGATCAGGTGAACAAGAACAAGTAGCAAGCCAAGTTAGATTTAGTTAAGAATTTAAGATAGTTGCGTTAGATCTGAGATTTTTCTTGCACATCTTTAAGTAAGAACTTCGTTAAAATTTACGAAAGAAAGTAATTCTCACCTAAAATAAGACAAAGTTTCAATTAACTTGGGATAGATGTATGCACTTTAAAATAATTGTTTTATTATTCTGAAAAGCTTGATTCTTATAAATCCTAATACCATGATGATGTTTATTTCAATTTTTGCATTGTAACGGCATTTTGTACATTTATACAATACATATGTCATGGCGTATTGTATAATATTGGATCTTCTCATGCACGTGTGCGACCTTTCTCATGGGAACCGCTAAATCAGCATCCTTGAATCGGATCACACCATATTATGGAATCTACAGTTCTCACGTAGTCAGCAGTTAGATTTAGTATAAATAGGTTTAAGTTTTATTGTAAAAAACAGATTAATTACAGAATAATTATAGGCAGAAACTATGCCAGTTTAAATTTTAATATTAATAAATAGATTTTTTTTAAAAGTGGTTCTTGAGTTTTGCGAGATAACAATTTGGCGCAGTCGATTGGGATCATTCGATTGGTCAACTGGGACGTCTTCAGGAGGAACAAAAGCATTTTAACCACCTGGCAGTCGAACACGGCTCTCATGGAGTATTATTTTTTGTAAGTAAAGAATCGTCTCGTTTATATTATTTGTTTTTTGATTGATTTTAAACATTTTTATTGTTATTTTTTTTGAGTGTTTTGATAATTCGAAACTGTTCGATTTTTCAAAAATATTTGTCCTTGAACCTATTCCCTAAAATAAAATAAAATTTATTAGATACTTAATTTTAATCAATTTTTCCTTAACGTACTCAAGTATTTGAATTGTTATATTTTCTTTTGCATTTTAAGTAAATTTAACAAAATAGCCGAACAAGGTCAAGAACGTTTTTAAGATGCGAACATCAGTGTTGAGGTAGAGCCTTATAAGCTCTCTGAAATATTTTCAATTGTACCCGAGTTTGAGGGTGATCACATTTTTTTAAGCAATTTTATCAATGCGTGCGATATGGCAAACGCACAACAAAAAGTATTTTTAGTAATTCATAATAAAAATAAACTTAGAGGTAGGGCAGCGCAATTAATTAGTTCATCACGTAACCCCATGTCATATATTGAAATTAAACAACTCTTGAATTTACATTTTGGTGACTCAAGAGATTTGTCTTCGCTTATACAAGACCTGCAACGTCTTAAGCAACTACCGGGCGAATCGCTACTTACATTCTTTAACCGTTTACAATTTTAAACGCAAAAATGCATTCGGGCATTCAAAAATCACCTTTATTAACAACTAAAGAACAAAAATTCGCACAAACCACATTAATTGAGACTATGGCTCTAAATACCTTGTTAACGGGTCTGGGACACCGTCTAGGACAACTCATTCGAGCTAACAACCCTTCCACACTTTTAGAAGCCCAATCCAGAATTCGTAGGGAGCTTCAGCTTTCATATTTTGAGAATCAGAAAACTTCGAAACCCCCTATGCAGAGGCCAACAACTCAACCAATGATGCCAAGGCAAACCCAATTGCCTAAATGTGGAATTTGTGGTCGTATTGGTCATATTACCAATCAATGTCGTTTTAACTCGCCTTCTTATGGTGACCCACAGGCATTTCAACGTCATAATCCGAACCCACCAAATTTCCGTCATCAACCACAACAAGGTGTAAATGGAAATAGTTTCTTGCAACAACAATGGAGAACCAACAATGGAAACCAGAACAGGAATTTTGGAAATGCTAATAATGCTAAAAAATCGTCCTTCTTTTAGTCAAAACAAACCCCAGTATTCCCAGCCGCAGCAGAGGACACACCATGTGCACTATGAACAACCCCAGAACGAATACGACCTGAATGTGGCTCAACATAAGCTAAATCAGTACTCCGAGCAACTGGAGAAGCTAATCGAAGAGCCCTTTATAACCAAGCATGTCCACTGGTTTACTATCCTGACAATAATTTTGATAGTAACCCTTATCGTTTTGTACATATTCTGCAAGTGTCGACGTCGCAAGCTCCTTAGACTAAGCCTTCCTGCAACCGATGACTCACCACCACGACCAAGACCTGGAACCGATCTACTGAAAAGACTGGTCCCCAAGAGACGAACCAGCATCCATCCAGAAGACCCGATCCAGGAAGAAACCATCCAGTTAAGCTTAATTTAAAAGTTGTTGCATAGCATCAACTTTTTTATTTGATGGGGAGCTGTTATATTGGATCTTCCCATGCACATGGGCGACCTTTCTCATGGGAACCGCTAAATCAGCATCCTTGAATCGGATCACGCCATATTATGGAATCTACAGTTCTCACGTAGTCAGCAGTTAGATTTAGTATAAATAGGTTTAAGTTTTATTGTAAAAAACAGATTAATTACAGAATAATTATAGGCAGAAACTATGGCAGTTTAAATTTTAATATTTAATAAATAGATTTTTTTTTAAAAAGTGGTTCTTGAGTTGTGCGAGATAACATATATCTACGATTTAATTTTAGTACGAATAATACGAATTACTAAGTTAGTACGATTCGTATAATTCGAATATTAATAAATATTTGAATCGCCCAACTCTAATTTATTACCGTTATTTAATATACTTTTTACTGACAACACTGAAAATGTTCAGAGTGACCAGCATCAAAAGGACACAACCCAAGGCAGCCATCAGGCACTAGTCATTTTTGGGTATGGTGGCTATATGCATTAGCAGTCCAGGTATATTTATTAAGTTTATTAACAGAGTATAGTTTTTGGCGTTATTTCTGAAAAACGTAGGTTAAATTATTTGTTTGTTACATACCATGTCATTAAGTAGATTGCATAATAATAAATGAGAGTAAGTTTTATATACCATATTATTATGCTTTTAACCAGGAAGCTTTTTGCTTTTTTTTCCTAGACGAACGGAATACAAGAAAAGGTTCGTAAAACATAAGATGCAAAAGCCATGAAGCTTGCGGTAAATGCCATTAGAAGCAAAGAAATGGGGTATTTAAAAGCGTCAAAAATATAAATAAGTTCCAAGTACCCTTGTTGATTACGTAAAATTAGGCATGCCAATAGAAGTATTAATAGCTACGAAGTTAGGAAGAAGACCTGCGCTAAGCAACGAAATTTAAAATCTGTTAGTTACAAATTGTTTGGATATGTAAAAACAGTTTGTTTTTTTTATGCACTAACAGCTTCAGATATTAGGAGGCTAGCGTTTCAGCGAGCTATCAAGAACGGGCTCCAAAACCCTTTTTCTATGACAAAATCAACTGCGGCAAAAAAGGGGCAAAAGGGGTTTTTAAAGAGACATCCTGAACTGAGTTTTAGAGTGTATCTGCAGCTCGCATAAAAGGTTTTTTAGGGGTTTTACTTTCGAGCTTTGGGCCAACGAGGATAATATTTTAACTTTAATGGGATCCGAGAAAGGGGTACAATCAAGGCATAAAGATAGGTTGAAGCAATTGTGGGAGGTCAAAACTGTAAACACCAAAAACTTGAGTAAAAATATAACGTCATTTTACAGATACGCTTGTCTCAAGTGGATGGCTTGATGTCACGGATAGGCTTGATAGCATTACGTATCCGTAATTACGTACCAATGTGGATTTAGGTTAAGCTGTACAAGCCAAGTCGGCCGACTTGCATGTACATGTGTAGCAGCCTTATGTCTTATATCTGCTTGAAAACGACGTCAATGTCATTAAAGTCATTCTGTCATTGCATCCCAGACAGACACGAAACGTCACGCTCACGCCATTTCTCGTACATTTTGTAAACTGCGTTTATTCGGTATCGGAAAGTTATTATTTAACTCCTTTTATTTTAAAACGGAATTTAAATCGTATTATAATGAGTTCTTCAACCGCCCTATTCGCGTGTTCTCGCTGTTTTGCCCGTTTTCCTTTTGAGGACCTTTCAGCTGGTCAACAGCTTTGCAAAGTGAGTTCCATTCTTGGCAATTTTACAAATTTTACTGTTATAATCTTAAACAATGTTTATTTTTACATATTATTTTACAAAGGTGTGAACGTAACGGTTAATTAAATACAGATATATTCTAAGACATCCATATATATAAACGAAAATATATGAATATTGTTCTGACCAACTTTGGGTTCCAAGTAAAGGTACCAATCCTTTGTTTATTACTGTTTTATATAAAAGAAATAAATGTAATCTTTTAAACAGTTTTTAAGTGCCAGTATAAGTAATAAATGAATTCAATTCTACAACTTTTTGGGAAAGCTACATATATGTTGTATAAATGTACAATACATGATTTTAGATTTTTTTCTTTAAGCTAACACAGGGAAACTTTTTTTCTACAAATAAACATATTGTTATAATACATCCAATAACATATTAAAATAACAGAGCAATTGATTGGATTGTTTATTAACAGTGTAAACAAACATTCCTAACCTGTTTTAACCTTTGACTGACATGATCTGGACAACCCACTTTAAATAAGGAATTGGTCCACCTTAAAATTTGCATTAAGTTTTGGTGTAAGTAAATCAGAATCACATTAATTCAAGTAATCCACACTGCAGCACCTTAATAAGATGATTGAAGGAATCATCAATGTTCATTATGATGATTTTTTTATCAATAGGTGTATTTATTTTGTTAATGTTGATTTGAATAAAATAAAATGTTAATTTCAAATAGCTGTTTAACATTCACATGAAAACCTTATATTTAACCTATTATTAATGTCCATGAACACAGGCCAAACAATATTTTCACCTAATAGTATTATTAGCAAGAGCTAAAATTCCTACTTGCAAAGTTGTATTAGAAAAGAAAAAATAGATAAAAGTACAAAAAACATTAAATAATAATTTTTATGTATAACAAAATAACAACAAATGGCAAACAAACAAAAACAACAATTATAAGTTTACAAGGGGGTTAAAAATACTTGCAATTTACAATGCTTTATGACAAAATTCATCAAGAGAATAAAAGGAAAGAGAAATTACTCAAAGTAAAAGTCAAAATATAGTTTATTTGCTAAGTTTACAAACATGTGCTAAAAGCTTCCTAATTCTAGAATTTACAATACTAGTAGTTATTTGGTTATACAGGATGCAGGATAAAACAGGATACAGAATCCATTTTGATTGTACATAGGAGCATATTTCATATCATCAAAAAAAATACAAAAAAAAGAAGAAAAGAAAAGGCAAGAACTAACATAAAATAAGAATTAAAAAAATCTAATCAACAGATATATAATTAATTTTAAATATTAAAATGAGTTGTTAAAATACTCTTCGATGCTTTAGTAAGCTTTTGGTAAGATTAATTTCTTTAGTGGCTTGCAGTGCTCCCTAGGATTATAGATATTAACATTTTTTTCTTAAATAAAATAGTTTATTAGTTTATTCTTAACTTATAATATTGATTTATAATTTTTTCTAATTGGCTGTACTGATAGGATATAAAGGTTATTTAACCCCATAGAAAAAGACCAATATATCTAAAACAAAGAAACTTATCTCAATCCTGAAGGTACAAATTAACTAAGGCATCAATGATCACATGAACCTTTTTATATTACACAAATGGCAGACCCAAACCTAGCATACATGGCATATAAAGACTATCTTAACAATATATTAGAGTGAAAAGAAGGCTTGAGGATGCCACTTGCACTAAACAAATCAATCAGATAAATGTATTACCACTTGCACTAAACAAACACTGATAAAGTGTATTCTCCAATATGCAGCCATAGGTACCCCAATTTTCATTTGACAAAGTACCAAAGCAGCAGTTTAAATGTAAATTCCAGAGTAAAACTTCGAATTTCTAAGAGTGTTTGAATTGTGTCTCTCATGGGATCCTTATACAGAAATTAAAACTATACTATCTGGATGTTAATGGTATGAGACTAATTGTGTCAAACCTTCAGGGTCAGTATTGGTTTTTTGAACAGTATGTCAACTGACAGAAACATGGTGTTCCACAAGGTTCTGTCCTTGGTCCTCTACTATTTTTCATGTATATTAATGATCTTCTAAATGTTGAACATTTAAAACCTATCCTTTTTACAGATGATACTAGTAATGTTATCCAGTTCTCCACTTCTGATCCTATGTTAGATATGATAGCTGAAAGCAATAAAAATATTCATGAATGGTCTTTGGCGAATAGACTTTCCCTAAATGCAACAAAGACCAACAAGTTAAATTAATATAAATTAATATGGAAAGAACATGTAAATAACTTCTTAGAATACTTTTTATAAAAAGAGAACAAACAAAAATGAGATACAAACCAACATGAAATTTTTTTAGAAATTTTTTAGAAAGTGGTTTATTATACTAAATTTCTGAATTAAATGATTTTTACAAGCCCTTTTAAAAAACTTTATACTTTCGATTGTTGTCATTTCTATTCACAACATATTGTATTTGTTTAGACCATTAAAAAATAATGATTTTGAGCATGTTCTTGAGAAACTCTAGGTACATAGAAATTATTTCCAGATTGTGTGTTCTGATCATATATTTCGGCAGAGAATGTGACTTTACTCAACAGATACTGTAGAGCATGAACAACTTTAATTTTATGGACAAATGTCAGTGTATTGTGTAAAAGATGCTCTCTGAGTGGTAACCATTCTAAAGCCTGTAACATGTCTTTTATTGGGGTCAATCTTGGTTTACCTAGTATTATATGCATGATGCATGACCCTATTTTGAAACTTTTGAAGTATTTGACATCTCACTTTGTTTTAATAAAATTAATGCAGTAGAACAATAATTAAAGTGAGGCAGGATTAGTACATTGTAAATAGTTTTTTTTGTCCATATTATATCCTTATGCACTATTTTGTCTGCCTACCATACTTATTTTTCTGCAAATATGTGCTATGCAATTCTGAATTGAGGCCATTCTAGTATGCATATGAAATCTTTAATTTTCAACAGAGTTGTATCAGGACCGTGGTTGTTTCATATACTTACATTTCCTAAATCTATTCATATTTAAATTACATTGTTAATAACATCTTCCAATTTAGAAGTTATTGAGATATATCTAACATTGTAATGTACCATTACAACACCTAGCTCTCTAGAACCAGAACAGGCTCTAATTACTATTGTGTCAAGTCATTCACTGTTATTAAAATATACATATAAGAAATCTTGAAGTGAAGATATTGTTTAAGCAAATTAAATAATATTTGGTAAATGATGCTTTTTATTTAAGTTGTTTTATTGTTCTCTGACTGATGATTTTGTATGAAACTATAACTGTATCCAAATATATAGTTAGAAAAGTTTATAAAGAACCGGTGACATCAACAGACGGCAAAATCCGCGCATCTCGTTATTCTATCGATCGGGTCAGATGAGTATGTCGAGGTCTAAAGACAGTGGAGGCGGCACACTTGTTGAAATTATTAATATTTATTTGTACTAGAGTTTAAATAGTCCTAGATTTTTAGTAGGTATAGCTAGCGATATTATAAGTGCGTTTGATTTAGTTGAAATACTAACTAAGAATGCATATTATTTGAATTTAATTGCTCCGAGAGTCGTTTAAAAAATGTAGATAAATTAAAATTATATTTTTTAGCATTGTGATGTGCCCATAAAAAATCTAATAGAAAAAGTTTTACTTACAGGAGGATGCAGTACGCTAATTATTTTTAAAACAGGACTTCAAATAGGTAGCTGAAAATTATTCTTTATTTGCTTTTTTTTTTAAGGATTAGGTATTTTAAACGACTTGTGTAAAGAAACAAATTGGTATAAGCTTAAAGTTTTATTTCATTATTTTACATATTATATATTTTTATTCACTATCAGATAGTGTATTACAACCTAAATCAGATTCATCCGATGAAGACCATTCCATCTCTTCATCAGATGAGCCTGTAGGCCTGCTGGAACAGGAAGGTATATTTTCTATATCTTCTGACTCTTGGACCACTCTTCTGTAAGTTGACTGGGATACTCGAGTGGCAGCTAACGTACGTTGTCTAAAATAATTATATACTATTATTGTAAGTTATCAATACAATAAAAATTAAAATTTGAAAACATCCTACAATAAAATATGAATTTATATTGTTCACTTACCTAAAATTTTTCAAAGGAATAGTAATTCCTTGCTCTGCTTCTTTTTTCATAAAAGCTGCCACGTTAGAAATAATCTCTCTTCCTTGGCTGTGAATTATTTGTCCTTGTTTGCCTACTTTCTTAGGTGACATCTAAAAAAAATTAGAAAGTAAAAAAATTAATATACACATGCACACTCTAGGCTATACATATATACCTAGAAGTTAAATACCTATTATTTTGTCACTTAAAATCAAAGTATATTTTAAATAATATAATTTTTAACAGTAATTAATTTTTTTAAATTATTAGACAATTGAATAATTTAAACCAATTTTACTTACCTTTTATAATAAAAATCGGATAGTCTAACTAAAAAAACTATAGTCTATTTCACTATTATACTTTAAAAAAATACACACAACAGATTTTAAATGCCTTATAACGCGATTAACTCACTTCCCGTACGAGACGACACTGAGCCACTAGGCCTTCAGGCTACGTCATAGGCTTTTTAAATCCCTGGCAGGTACAAAGAAACGAAGTACGGCGGCTGCTTTGTTCTTGCGGTTTCTTTTATAAGAAGCGAGAGAAAATATATTGCGGTCGTCTTTTCTCTCTGCTACCGGATTTTCTATCGATTTTGTGTTGAAAAATGGGTTTGTGCGCATATTGAGCAGTCGGTTCTTTATAAACTTTTCTACCTATACATTTTTAGATTCTTGGTTACTTGCATTTGTTTGCTGATTCTGTGTGAAGGTTTCTTTTCTTTAGGTGTTCTGTTTATTATATTTTATTTGAATGTTGTAGTTTAATTTTCTACTGTTTTACAGATATTTCTAGACATTTTGACTTGTGCATACACATACTGTGTAATATATTAATAAATATTTGATTTGATTCTATTTGATTAATTATGAATTCATACCTCTTTCAAGCTGATCCAATAATCCTGTTAATATGTGCTATGAAGGTAAATCAGAGTTAAACAGTTATGCAAAGTTTTGTTAATGGAATAATGGGTATCTTTTATCTGGAATAACTGATTATGCTACACTTCGCAGAATAAGTCCTAGTCTTCAGCACACAAAACCCACAAAAATTTCAAACAGCACCGAAGCAATCTGCAAGGCTATTTATATATACATAAAAAATAAAATATCTTTAAGTCAGCAAATACCAGTCTATGACATTTACGTAATGTATTAAGTAAGTTAAATAACACATTAAAAATATGTAATTTTAAAGCTTTTAAACTTGACAAACTGGGATTGATTAAGCAAATATGAATTAAACAAACTCAATAACGCAACTGAGAGGCCATACTGCCTCAATTTATTTCACAATATATATAGGTCTCTGATCAAAGGATTTTTAAAAGTCAGTATAAATAACATGAACCTTAGCACAAGCATCAATTGTTTGAAAAATATGACTAGACAGACTGGACAAATTTGTAACACAAGATTACCCATAGAATCTGTGGTGGTCAACGAAGATGACACCTTTAACATAGTTAAACAAAGATATACAAAATAATTGCAAATATTTTTGAAAAATTGCAAAGTTGTGAGATTGGCCTGTAACTGGTTACCCAAATCAGAATATCCTGCTTACAATTTAGGTGATATTCTAGCAATTGTCTGGCATTTGTTTTGTGGACAGTATTAAGTTAATATTGATAAATTATGTGAAGGGGTGCTTGACATTTACAGAACCATGTCTCTCTAAAGAGTGACACCAAAATGTTTACTATAGCTTGTGGTTCTGTGACAACCTTAGTATCAGGAAGTGCTTCTAAGACATGTATTCTAGAAGACTGGACATTTTTACCATTAATAAATGGTCAGAATCTAGATGGATGAGTAGATATTATATTATTTTCAGAGTTTCAACTATGCAACAAACAATTATGTTTTATAATTATAATTTAATGAAATTTCTACAGAATACAAGTTATTTCAAATGTGGCTCTCTTACAATTCTTACGAGCCTTTTTCTTTTATATATATTATTACTAAGCTCGCGAAAATAATAAACTGAGAACGTTTGCTCTTTTTTTTGTGTAATTAGAATGCATGCACTTAATATACAATCACATTACATTATTTTTAAGACAAGGTATCAGCATCCTTCTTGAATATGGCCATTTTAATAAAATCTGAGGAAGAAATAAAATTAAATTTAAAAACTAGCTTTATTATCACAACAAATCCTTCCTATATAAGCTTTAAATTTGTTATTTTTAGATTTAGGCTATTAGTGTAAATACACCTTTTTCTTAGGAAAAAAAATATTTTTTGATTTATGTAAAAATATACAGGGGATTCCATTTAACAAAGGTATATTTTTCATATTTTCTCAAGAACGCGATTTTCAATTTTGTTTCACCATTTTTATTGCTAATTTAACCGACCCCATATATTAAATATTAACAAAGATACCAATAGTGCCAACTTAATCAGAGCCACCCAGGAAAAGTGCATTAAAATACACAAAGCTTTAATTATATGAAGTAACTTAGAATTACAGGACTTAGACAGTGAGTTCTTACAATATTACCAGGTGTTGGCACATGATTCTAAAAACATACCACTGCTTAGGTGGGATTAGGAGAGAGCATGTTATACATTGGCAGTGTTAAAATTTAAAATATATGATATTATTTTAAGAGCATAGCATCCAGAAGCTAGACATATTTTAAGTTTTCTATTAAGTTTTTAAGAATATGTTCCTGAAATTCAGTTCACTATCAATTATTAAACCCAAGAATTTGCTAGTTTGGTGCTTTTGAACAAGCTCATTGGTTAACAGAACATTGTCCATTGAACACTTAAAACTTAAATGATTTGCATCACACAAATTCTCAATTAGTTCCAGATCAGTGTTCAAGTCTTGAACTGTGCCAGATCCTTCTCATTCTTTAAAATTGATTATTAGGAAATGTTTTAACTTTACCCATAATTGGAAAAAGTGAAAATGACAATACAATGAAGTCTTATAATGCCAGATAGACTAATAACTATTATTTAAGATGCCAGGACGGTGAGAATGAAATGACACCTCAGTGAAATTATAATATGTTAAAAAGAAATATCTTGAACATTTTGACATTAATAGTTTACTAGAAAACTATTACTTTAAAACTTTTGTCCAGGCCTACTATAACTTCACTTCACAGACATTGTTTATTGTTTACCTATGTTTATTGTTACCTACCTTACCTAATTTCTACTATTAATGTTTTATGGATAATTATTGATATAAAGGTTAATTAATAGTGTCACATAGTAATAAAATGTTTTAAAAATAATAAAGGTTAACATCCTTTTTTCGCATTTATTACTATATTTACTTCAAACCTTCAATTCAACTTAAAAATTTAAGAAAAACACAGAAGTTTTTTGTTTTAGTTTGTCAAGTTGTAAGACAGCGTTTCCTAGCATCTACTCTAAAATTGTTATTCATTCTTTACAAAAAATATATTGTAAGAAATGCTCTTTTGACTGAGACCTAGCTCATTTGATTTGTTAGTAATGCTTCTTATCTCTCTAGCACCGGTTCTAAAAACTTAAACATAATTTCCAGCCATTTCTCATGGAAATGTTTTCCTTAGGCTGTACAACTAATAAATACTTCCCAAGATACAGCTAAGAGCCATTATTAATGGAACACCCTCTACAAAACTTACTGTTTCTGGTTTTTATTTTGTCTCTTTTTAATGTTTGATTGCATGATACAATAATTTTCTTATGTAAACACCAGTAAATTTTAATATAGTATGATTATATCAAATACCACCTTTTAATGAAAGAAAAAGTTTGAACATGGAATGATTTTGAATGACTATTCCAATTATGTGCTCTTATGGAAAAAATATTTTTATGCAAATATTTTATATTATAGCAATCAGTTAAGCTCAATATGCCCGTCTTGTTTATGGTTATCATAGTAATAGCTTAATCCCATTATTTGTACCCAAGGCAATGATTTTAGCACAAAGATCCATGTAACCAATGAAATAATGTTGACAAATTGACACGAAAAAGTTACGAGATAATTCCAGCCAGTTATGAGCATATCAGTCAGTTTCAGTCACAATATTCTTGGTCAGCATTATAGATATACTGAATATAAGTTTCTAACATTTATTAGTGCAATACATACTAAATATTTACGGAAGAGGGGTTAAATGAAAAATTCCAAAGAAATTTTTGGATGAACTCTTTGAAATTCTGTCTGGTGTGGAAAAATACATAAATACACCATAAATTACATTCATCAGCATAGGCATTGATTGACACATAGAGCACACAACAATTAACCACCTATTTTCTAATCCAAGCTTATTCTCTCTTATAGTCCATTCAAAACCAACAGGCCAGAAAAATTTTGAATTATTCTAAGCAAATTGTATAATTTTTTTTATCTTCTATACTTAAAATCCACTACTTACTATATTTATTTTTAGCCACAATAGACCTAGGGTCAAAGTCAAGGGACCCACTAACAACAAACCTACTATATTTACTAATATTTAAGAATTTTCCACCATGATTTATATAATTATGTAATTTATATTTATTGTATTTTTGTATGTATAATTTATGTAACATTCATTCCATTTCAAAGGCATATATAGTATAGTAATACACAATAGACTTTTAATGATCCAGCTTCTTTTTTTTACATCAATTTCTGTTTTTGTGCACTCTGTCTATAATAAAGTTTTTAAGTAGATTTGTTTAGTGGTCAAATACATAATTAAAACAAAAAATTGATTCTATGGAAAAAGACAAATTATTTAATATTAAAAAAAAAGTAGATCTATTGTAGGGTTTAAACTTATAACCTTCAGTTATCTGTTGCAATCTTCTAATTCAGCTAAGCAGAGCCAAGATATTATTTACTGGAACTAACTCCTAAACTTCCTGTTTGTTATATCTAATGGTGCAAGAACAATTAATATTTATTTAAATCTTTTAACTATATAATTAATTCCTTTTTTTTATTATTGACATTCTTAAATTACTTAACAAATTACAACTTAAATATTGCTAGAATATGGAACTTATTACACAAGTCTATTTCTTATTATAATTTTAATAAAAAATAAAATATATTTTAAAATTCATTATACCATATTTTAAAAGTTGTTTATATACCATTACCATGGTACCTACATAGGTTTTGTATATTGTATTAATTATATATATGTTTTATGTTATATGTTACCTGTTGAGTGAGAGGTTGTATCCACATGCAGAGATCGCGCATTCCTGTTTTCATCCTAATTGCAATGTTAAAAGATAAAAATTTAATCCTGAATATGATCGTTGGATAAATCATTCATCATATTTAATATAATTTATTACATTATAGTTGTGACCAAATAAGTATTCCATTATAGCACACCCATTGCGGCAGCCCCTTCCCGATCTTGACATTAAAAACTTGTTAAAATCACTAAAAATGTACTTCATTGCTAAAAATCCCAAAATATATTTATGGGAATTAAATAATTTGACAGAAGTTAAACCTGCATCAAATACAAAATATCAGTTATATAATTATTACGCTTTATTTATGAGCATTGCTTACATATAAAAGGAGAATTCAAATAAATATTTATTATTACAACTGTATTATTTATAATTCCTCTTTCATTCCTCTCCCTAAACTTCTACTGAAATAAACCATCTTCATCTTTTTTTTCTAAATAGGAGTGTCGTGGCGCGTTCCCAGTAGTAAAATGCACATATTGTCGCTCCGAATTTCAACAGACTTCTAAGGGTAATACTAGCACGATTTGCAAAAAGTGTGAACAGAATGTTAAATCATATGGGAAACCTTCGGCCTGCGAGTACTGTAACATTATAGCAGCATTTATAGGGAATAAATGTCAGAGGTGCACCAATTCCGAAATCAAATACGGACCTCCCGTTAATTGCGAGCAGTGCAAACAAAAGTGCGCCTTTGATCGACAAGATGACGATAAAAAGGTAACCAGCCGTCATCATTGTCCTCCAGTTTCCCCACCGGACTATTCCTTGTATTGCTTTTTTAGGTGGATGGCAAACTGCTCTGCTGGCTGTGTACTCTGTCGTTCAAACGGGCGTTGGCCAAGACAAAACAAGGAGACGCGGACAGGAGGGCTCATCTGAAATTATCTTCGATGCATAAAAAGCACAAGGAAGCAAAGTGAGTTGGCGCGGATGTTTAATGGGAACTTATACCTCCTGGTCAATGTACATGAAGTATAAATCAGTATAACTGTACCAACTTCCGTAAAAATAATTGATTAGTTTTTGTAAATGTCATCTCAAAGTCTTTTCAGTAATTTTACGATTAATAATTTTTTACCAAGAGGCGTAATGAGTTAAAATGTTACCTTCAGACATAGAGTAACCTTATAAACAAAAAGCTAGTGTTATAAGAGGAATACAAATAACACTTAGGTAATATTTATCTCACTTACAGAAATAGTTAGTGACAAGCATAGAATAATAATAATATTCTATTAAAATCATTATGATGGTACTTATTATGCAACTAGGATCAACATTTAATTTTTTAAGAATTAGATCTTTATAGATCTAGATTTTCTCTAGTTTTACTTCCTCTAATAGTAAAGGATATTTGTAAGCAAGTACCAGATATATTTTGGGAAATAGCTTCCCTATCCGAAATCTGATATTATAAAATAATCTTTATTGTACACATCAAATAAATTACATCTATTCTATATACGTACAAAGGTGGAAAGTACCGCTAGGCGTGTTTTAATAACCACCAGAATAAACAATAAAAAGACATAGATCAGTTTTCTTAAAAATTAAAACTTAAACAAACAAAAATGATTCTGAGAACCATACCAGAATCAAAGTTACACCTGTATTAAAATAACATCAGTCTCCAAAAATTTTTTTTATTTAACCTTGAAAGGGGCCATGCCTAAGTCTTTAATTTCTGAAGGAAGGCTATTGTAAATACAGGCAGAAGTATATATGAAAGAACTTTTCAGAAATTCAGTTTTATGCTGGGGAATTGCCAGTGTATGTGCCTTTTATAGCGAATATTTACATTATGTGTATCTCCCCTTTGAATAAGGAATTCTGACAGTTATTCTAGTACACGAAAATTAAGTACTGTATGTACAGTGCAGGTTATACCCAAAAATCTTCTTTGTGCCATATTAATACTATAGACCTGCTTTACATGCTCACTCACACGATAAATTTCTAGTAAATCTTACACAGGAATATTGAATTTTCTGGATTTAATAATTATTTTGTTTTTGCAGCAGTAAACACTAATCTCTTTGTAAGGATTTTTTTTGTACTAGCAGGCAAAACATCTTAAGTTTATATATGACTTTAATTTATAATATGACTGTTGACAAATTTAATTTACATGCGCATTAAGTGACATTTGATTATCCATAAAAAGGCCCATTTTACTTGATCCCAATTCATAGTGATGTAAAGGGTAATATTACCGAGGTAACATTACCGGTAATTTTGGTAATATTACGTAATATTACTGCAAGACCGGTAACATTGGTAATATTGGGGTTTTTTTTCACTCTACTCTTATTTATTCGCTATTCGCCTAGCTCTACTTGACTTTACTGGCGCAAGGACGAAAGACGATCGTGCCGTACGGAGTGGGATAACGCTGCGCCGCCGCTTTCTTGATATATATATCGGGATCGGCGAATAACCAAAATATGAGTAATAAAAATTCTGTGATTCCCCGGGGGCTGTGGCAAGCGATATTTTGTAAACAGTATCTTTGTATTGATCATAATTAGTGGCATTATTGGTACAAAAGGGTTGTATATAGCCATTATAACTATCAGTGCAATTTTTATTAAATAACTGTAATTATTGTAGGTGATATTTAAACTGGTGAGTAAATCTTTTTTAAGTTGACCTCTTCTCGAAATGCATGATGTTTATTTTGTAGTTGCGATAATATGGTTAAGCCAATGAGTTATGTTTAGAGATACTACGATCTAGATAAAGACAACTATTCCTGTAAATATTGTAAAACCTCCTTTAAAAGAAATGTTATCAGACAGTTCCAACATTTGCTTAAATGTGTCAAAATACCTGAAAATATAGTACACATTCTTAAAAAAGGGAAATTGCCTGTTAAAACTGTTTTCGGTAGTAACAATAATACCAATACCTCGCGAAGTTCACCCATGGTATTAGAAGATAGTGATACTGAAATTGCCGATTATGAAACCTCTCAGCAGGGACACGCATTTAAGACTTTAGACACAGAAATAGCTTTACTGGTTCGGCCTGTGCCTTCCTCAGCTAGTTCTTCTTTTTCAAGTACATCTAAAGCATCACAGAGTACAATTTCTTTGTATATTGATAACATGTCCTCTCAAGAAAACAACAAGATTGATGAAATACTGGCAATGTCTCAGGAGCCCCATTAGATATGACAACAAAAAAAGTATGGTTAGATGTATTCAAAACAATGAGATGCACATATAAACCGCCTTCTTGTTACCAGTTGTCAAATCCACTACTCGAATCCGAGTACACTAGAATACAAGCTGCAGTTTCTTCAAAAATTAGTGAAGCACCTATCTGAAGCTTACAAATGGATGGTTGGTCAAATTGTAGAAATGACTCTATATCCAATTTTGTTATTAATACACCTCTTCCGGTATTTTGTAAATCAATCCATACCGAAGATAACAGACATTTAGCAACATTTTTGGCCTCAGAAATTAAAAAAGTGTTGGAAGAATTGGGAGCTTCAAATTTCACTTCAACTGAATCAAACTTCACTGACAACGGAGCTAACATAAAAAGGCTCGTGAAATAGTTAGCAGCAAGTACAATTACATAACTAATTATGGTTATATTTGTCACGGTCTAAACCTTCTGGTTGAAGACTTCTTGAAATTAGACCATTTTGCCAATTTTAAAAAGAACATAATTTCAATTGTATCAGAGTTGAAAAATTCGCAGATTTTACATGCAAGGTTTGAAAAAATCCAGTTAAACAAAACGGGGCGATACATCTCTTTAAAATTGCCGGTGAAAACAAGATGGGGTTCCTTTGTTTCTTGTTTAAAAAGCTTTTTAGACACTAAACATTCCTTGAAAAGTTTAGCAGTTGATGATAACCCAGATATTTCTGATGTTCTTTCAACAAATACCGTAAGACTTCTTCTTCAAAATGAATTTTGGTTACAAACAGAAGCAACTTATGACTTGTTCCAGCCAATCTCTAAGTGGATAACGTTTTTTGAAGCTAAGGGGCCAACAATCTTAAAAGTGTTTATCTGCTTTTTTGAAATAAGATCTATATTACGTGACAAGTATCAAATTTATCCGTTACTATGTTGGAATCCCAGAAAATATGTTCAATTCTTGAAAAACGAGAAAATAAATGTTTAAAACCCGTTCATCTTGCTGCTTACCTATTAGAACCAAACCAACGTGGCAACAATTTAACTGAAGCTGAAAATTTAGTTGCGACGGAGTTCATGTATGAAACTGCAAGGCGTCATCCAAAATATTCTTCAGAAGTAGGTCTTATTATGGAAGCACTTGCACAGTACAAAATTAGAGGTGGTAATCTTTTTGCTAAGGAATTCGTTATTTCCAGCGATTAATCTATGTCTGGCCATGTTTGGTGGGCAGGAATTTGCTCCAGTTCTAAAATAAGTAGATTGGCTGTAGACATTCTAAATTTACCATCGTCAACAGCCGCAACCGAAAGAACGTTAAGTACTTATGAATTTATTCATCGGCAAAGAAGAAACAGGCTTACCGTGGAAAGAGCCAGAAAACTAACCTATATTGCCCATAATTATAATTTACTAAACGAAGATCATTTAAGAAGAGAAAAAGCTACTGAGGATTCTGAGGAAGAAATTGAAAAAGAAGATCTCGGTTTCGAAATTATAAACTTGACTGAATTAACCAAGGAGAAAGAAGAATCAGATGAAGAGGTTGGGGATGATGAGGATGATTTACCATTATCCACTCTATTACGTAGTTCATTCTGACTCGTTTTTTTTTGTGTTTCCTAATGTTTTTACAGTTTTCAATTAAAAAAACTAGTGTTAGTTTAAAAGCTGTTTTTTTTTTTAATAAATTACCAATATTACCGTAATATTATCGGTAATATTAGCGATTTTTAAATTACCGGTAATTTTACATCTATACCAATTCATCACCTTTACTATTTAATTTACTTGGCGCTCCATTATTCAACGTAATTTCATTTTTTGAGAACAGGATTGCCTGTGTTTTACCAGAATTAATAAAAAGTGAGTTTTTGTCAGCCCAATCAAAGATCCTCTGTAAATCAGCATTAATTAAATTCAGGCAGGCAACTAACCAATGATATAGATACTTGATATAGATAATGATATGCATACTTGTGATACCTGCAGTAAATTATTTTATGAATTAAGCCACAAATATAAAGAGAAGTGTTCCCAACACCGACCCTTGCGGGACTCCCCGGGTTACATTTCTCCACCCAGAAGTTACCACACCGTCGTCATTAGTCATTTACTGCCTGTTGCCTGTTTTGAAGGTAGCTTTTAAACCATTAGCTTTGTAACTAGTTTTGCCATTGAGAGTATCAAAGACTTTTGTCATATCTATTAAACCAGTGGAACAACATTGTCCATTATCCAGGCATAGTGCAATATCTGTTGTTATTTTTAGAAGAGCTGTCGTACAGCTATAATTTGGTCAATTGACCTTTTACAATTTTCTCAATTAATTTAGATAAAGTTGGCAAAATTGGTTGGATTGTTCACTTTAGGTACTGTAGTAACAAGGGTTTTTTTTCAGATGTCAGGGACACACCCAGAATATAAAGAATTATTAATAATGTTCACTAAAGGTTTTAGGCAAATAGGAATGCAAACTTTTAACATTTTTATAGAGATCCCATCTACCCCGATAGCATTACTTCTAATACTGTTTATTTTATAAACTTCATTTTCATAGACTAGTTTAAAATGAAATGACTACCCATCGATCGAGGATACCCACATTATCCAGAAAATCATTATTATACAAAAGATATACAATATTGGTATATTATTATACAATATTCAATTAGGCAAAAAGGTTAAAAACTGACATATTGATTCTTTATTTTTATGCGATCACTAGCAGCAATCAGTGCGCTACTGTTAACTTGGCAGGATGAATATATGAATAATAGTGATTGCTTTGATATTGACTCATCTACACTGATTTTCTTCAAAATTAAAAAGAAATTATATTTTTATTTCTGAAATGTTCTACATACAAAATTCTAATATATTATTGTAGCGTTTTTCTCGTTAAGGTGTGAATTAGAATAATCTGTACACGAAAATAATCAATAGATTTATTTACACGCTTACAGTACTAAACACGATCAGTTACGACTACTAGAAATATTTATGTACTATTATTTATGTCCTATTTAAATATCGTAACAATATCATAAGTTGGCAGAGTACAAATGTTTTTCTTGTTGATAGTTAATTCTTTAAGTTTTCCTTTACCACTATATTTATATATAGGGTGACAATTTGAAAACGAACAGCATTTAATATTGCCTCTACTAACGATAGTATGAAAATTAGGCGAAACGCGTCAATTTACATATAAAGGGGGGCAATTTTTGAGCCATTTGTTGTCGTGTTACTTTCAAGCCTCAAGTGCACCTACCCCTAAACTTTTAAACGGCAACCTCTATTTATTTACCATTTTTCTGTTCCTTATAAAATTTTACATAAACTGCATTTTTTTTTTCTTTTAAATCGTGACAACAAATGAGTCACATGTAATGTAATATCTAATTTGAAAACGGATTGCATTTACCGCGTCGTAGCACTGCGTTTAAAAATATTTGTACCTACTAATACTATAGATTCTAATTTCTTTTATTTATTTACATTTTGTCTTCGATATCGGCACTACAAAACATAAATCAATTTAATTTTTTTTGCGTTTTCGATAAAACAAGATTCTTGTTATGCCTGCTATCAAATGATAAGTAGGTACATGTTCTTTATTTTCCGAGTCCAAGTGTTAATTATTTATTTCATGTTTTTCTAGAATCAGTGAAAAAACTGTAAAAGTTAATTTCATAAATAATTTCAATATTTTTCAATTATTAGTGTCGTTTCTTAAAATGGTTTACACTATTGCTGAAAGCGTAGAAATGATTTTCATTTATGGAGCTCAAAATCGCTGCTTTGCAAAAACGGCGGTTATATTCAATGAAAGACGTCGGGAAAGAAATGTTGGACACAAGTATATCGGTGAGTTAGATGGAAGTTCTTGGTGAAGTTGCTATGACTCCCACTATGTCCCTTCGTAAACTTGCAGATCAAACTGGACTGTCGCGTGAGTCAGTCAGGAAAGTATTGAAGCTTCACAAATTTCATCCATAATTACTCAAGAATTAGGGGATGATTATCCAGACCGACGTATTGAGTTTTGCGAAATTATGACAAGATTATGACTCAGCCCACCGTAATAAAGAATATCTGTTTCAGTGACGAATGCATTTTTTACTTAAGTGGCAAAGTCAACAAACAAACCTGTGGTTATTGGAGCGACTTCAATCTTCACATTATTAGAGACGGATATTCAAATTCAAAATATGCTTTAATGTCAAAACAAAATATGCATTGTTGTTAACAAAGCTTAAGAAGTACAGTTATAACTGAAATAAAATAAAATAAAGGTGTTACAAAAATTGTTCCAGTTAGTATATACAATAAAAAACCAAGCTAAAATTAGCCAGTCACAAAAAAAACACAGGTAAAACCATCACCAGAGTAAAGGGTCATAAAATATACATTATAAAAAATGTTAGTTCCATAAAACAATAAAATTATAGTGTTATACTAAAAAAATAATACATGAACACGAACAGATGTGAATTGCAAACCTATTTAATAATTTGTATTAAAATATTTCAGAAAAATATTCTGTGAGGCTATAGTAGCCCTTTTTTAACAAAAAAGCTTTGGTAGAGCGCCTAAATTCCAAGCTGTTCTTCCTTTGGCGTATGAATAAGGGTAGATGATTGAACATTTTCTTTCCATTGTACACCACTGATTTTTTTACTTGTTCAGACCTAGGGATTGGCAATCTGATATAAGAGGCATGCCGGGTATTATGACCTATATTCTCCACATTTATTTCACCCAAGAGTTCACCATTATGCTTTTTAAAGATTAGGCAGACTGTTTCCAAAATAAAAATACAGTACAAAGTAAGAATTTTGTGTCTAAAAAATAAGGGACGACAAGTCTCTCGAGCACCGACCCTAAATAAACATCTAATAGCCCTCTTTTGCAACATAAATACCTTATTAAAGACGCACTAAAAACATGATCCCCAAAAACAAATGCCATAACGAAGATGTTTCAACTAAAGAAAAATATGAAGCTCTAGCCACTGAGCTGTTTAAATTATTCACAATGACACAAAGAGCATAACAGCCAGAGGAAATTTTATTACATAATGTGCTTATATGATTTTCAAATTTTAACCCAGAATGAATATACAACCCAAGAAATTTGCTCACATTAGTAGACAATACTAAATTAAGACTTAAAAAGACATCATTAAATGCACATTTTAATTTTAAAATATTTTTTTTTAGAAATATTAAAGAACAGCCTATTAGCTTACTACTACTTACTTGCTTACATCTTTTTACCTTACATAAATCCGTCCGAATATTTGCCTTAAGCTGCTCACAATTCTTATTTTGCCACAGAATGGTGGTATTGTCTGCAACGATGGTAATATGACCATTTACTGAAATATGAGGCAAATCATTAACATAGATTAACAATAAGAGAGATCCCAAAACTGATCCTTGAGGGACACCTATGCTAGTCTTCATTTCATTGGAGCTTTGACCCTGAAAGTTAACAGTCTGCACTCTTCCCATCAAATATGAGTGGAACCACTCCAAGACCATTCCCCTGAATCCAATTTACTCTACAGTATACCGTGGCTGACGTAGTCAAAGGCTTTAGACAAGTCACAGAGAACTGCGGCAGCACAATCACCATTGTTTGGTCCAAGTCGTGCTTAGGGATGCCTGAAAGCCAAACTGCTGTACACTTATACAGATCGTGTTATCGTGAGCTACATATTACCCAAAATAATGGCAACACCGCTTGGTTGCGGCTCGCAGGCGGCGGAATTTTTCGTTTTTATTTTTTGAACCGGGAGTCAGCAGACCTCACTTTACTGTGTTACTGCACGTTGCATTAATAATTTTTTAACGTTATTTTCGTGTTTTTTTCACTATGGCTGTTTATACCCCTTCCGAAAGAGTTCAACTAATTAAATGGTTTTATGGAGGCAATTCGGCAGTACAATGTAGAGATTTGTTTTCAGTGACATTTGAGAATAGACCGATTCCTTGTGCAAAAACGGTTTTATATGTGGTTACCATTTTTGAGACATCTTTTTGTCTTCAAGATTGTAAAAAATGCCACACAAAACGTCAAGAACCACCTGTTGAAGCGGTCCAGGATATAGAACGGCGGGAAGAAATGGTTTGCAGTACCCTAGAAGTTGAATCGACACGGTCCACTAGAAGTGTTGTAGAGGAACTGGGAATGAGCAATAAAACTGTTGCTCGTATCTGGAAAAAATATGGGTACAAATGTTTCAAGTATTCAAAAACTCTCGAAATATTTCCTGAAGACCAGTGGCGAAGAATGGAATTTTGTGAAACCATGATGGAAAAGGCAAATGAAAACGAATATTTTTAAAAAAATATGTTGTTTTCTGATGAATCTTCTTTTCCATTACATGGCAAACACAATCCTTCCATTGTTCGCTATTGGTCTCAGGAAAACGAGCACAGAAGTTTTCAGTTTCGTACCCAGTATCCTCAGAAATTGAATGTTTGGGCAGGTATTTTGGACGACAATGTTATAGGGCCATTTTTTATTGATGGCACTTTAAACGCCCAAAAGTACCTTGAGTTGCTGCAAAACCAAGTTCTTCCTGCCATTCAAATCCTACCTGATGTAGATCCGGGATCGGTTTATTTTCAGCAAGATGGCTGTCCAGCTCATAACGCGGCTAGGGTAAAAGAATTTTTAACAAATAATTTTCCTAACAGCTTTATTAGTGGGGTTGGCGATATTAAATGGCCTCCTAGATCTCCAGATTTGTCTCCAAATGACTTTTATCTGTGGGGTTACCTTAAGCAGACCATTTACAAGCATGAATTTAGTAGGCCAACAAATTTAGAGGAGTTGCGAAATAAAATTGTCGAAGGTGCCGATTCCATTTTACCTGAAACTCTTTTGGAGGTGCGAAATAGCTTTTACGATAGGTCAAGTTTTTGTTTTGCGAAAGAAGGCGGTTTATTTGAGCCTTTTATTTGAAGAATGATATGTTGTTAAGTTTGTTTATTAGAGTTTTATTTCTAATTTTTTATTATATGTTTATCAGAGTTGATATTTTATTTTGTATTAGAATAACGCTTTAATTTTCATTATGCAAAACACATCATATTAAAAATTTTAAGATTACAATTCTATGCGAGTTTTACACATTGTCATATCTCTAAAACCCGCATTAGAATAAATATTTTAAAAATGCCTGGATTTTCGCGTAATATTTTGGGACATTTTGTCACGAAAGTCAGTTTACTAATCCCGTCCTCGGGCCGGCCGGGGCGGTGCTCTGTCGCAGGCACTCGTACACGCGCGACGTTGCAAAATTTCGCCTCTATGCGGTTTCCTATAAGTAACGAACGAAAACACGATCTGTATATACAATACCCTCAAAAATTAAATGTTTGGGCGGGTAAATTAGGCAATAGCATCATCGTTCCCCTCAATTTCTCCCCTAGTCAATGGAGAAATTGATGCAGAAATGTTCGACACAACTAGAGAACCTCTTATAGTTCATGAGGGGGAAAATCAAATGGACGCCAATGAAAATCTGGCTCTAGATGAACATTTGCTGCACTTCCAACAGCCTTCGCATTATGTACGCCTGGTAAGAGATTGGTTGGATAATCATTACCCAGAACAGTGGATTGGTAGGAGGAGACCCATAGAATGGCAACCTAGGTCACCAGATCTGATACCGCTGGATTTTTTATGAGGTCGCTTGAAATCCGTTGTATTTAAAACTCAACCAGATTCAATTCAACAATTACAACAAAGAAGTTTAGAGGAGTGTAGAAGTATTTCATCTGACACTCCTCAAAACGTCCGAAAACAGTTTGAAACCGGCTGTACTTGTGCTTGGAGAAGAACGGAACCTATTTTGAACAATTCATAAAGTAGTAACGAAGCCACCGTAATATAGAAAGCCAGAACCCTCGAGTCGTGACGTCACGTCGAACGTCTGAGTATCCCGTGTCGTTCGTATGTTATAGCCGTATTTATTCAATACTACCGCTGTTAAAATCATAATATTATCATTATGTATCCTTTAAATGATAATATTGTTTAATAAAATTAATAGTGTGTTAGTAGAAAGAAGTACAAATAATAAAAACATATTCTTTATTAAAACAAAAATGATATAAAAATCAACAAATTCTTTAATGAGTTATAAATATAAGGCAAATAAGGCCTATATGATACAATAGTTTTTAATAACTACTGAAACATATATATATTTATAAATATTAATTAAAACAAATACAAAACCACTGTAAGATGGTTTAAAACAAATTTTATAAAATACTAAATAATTATTTAATAAAATGGATAGATAGTTGGTAGTAGTACAAAAGAAACAAAATAATATTTTTTATTAAAACAAAACAACATAAAAAAAATCTAAAATACTTTAACAAGCTATAAATATAAGACAAATAACCCATACAAGTTTTTAATAGCTACCAAAGTATATTATATGTATGCACATATAGAATAGAATAAATTGAAACATAAATACAAAACTCTTAGGAAAATAATAAATATAATATAATGTAAGATTGTTTACAACAATTTTAATAAAATACTAAATAATTGTTTAAAATTGATAGTGTGCTGGTAGTAGTACAAAATACATAAAATCATATTTTTTTATTAAAACAAAAATATCATAAAAAAATATAACATTCTTTAACAAGGTATAAATATAAAGCAAATAACCCATACAAGCTTTTAATACCTCCCAAAATTTATATTTATAATAAATGAAAACATAAATACAAAACTCTTTAAAAAAATAAATATAATTATAATGAAATAATAAATATAATAATATGAAAATTGGTTTAACACAAATTTAATAAAACACCAACAGAAATAAAACTCAAATAGCTAGATAAAAAAAACTCGATAGAAACAGCATAAAAAATTTAATAAATTAATTTTATGAACTGGAAAGTTTTTTATATTTTCTGGTCTTTGGTTCTGGTTTTCATCTTTTGATTTGGACACATATTTTGTTTTTCTTTTCTCTCTATAATTCTTTTTAGTTTGGCGGCATGGATTGTATTATTTTGGACTTTTCGGTAATTATTTAATAAAATGTTTGAAAACTTAAATACCGCATTTTTTACAAGATTTGACATAAGAATTCCACAGTCACATGTTATTTCAGGATTGATATCTGAATTGTCGAAAATAATTCCAACAGCAAGCTTGATGAGGACGGCTCTCTAAGACGAGCATTTTAAATAATTTTCTTCATATCTGTCCGATATTAGAGATTTAAAGATGTTAAAAGTTATTATTAATACTTCCTAATGCCTTCCTACCGAGCGCATACCTAATGCCGAGCCGGGCGAGGAAGTCAAGTCGTTCGGGCAATAGACGTTCGACGTGACGTAGCTGCTGGAGAGTGGGATGATGTTTCTGGCTTTCTATATTACGGTGGCTTCGGTAGTAAACGTAAGGTTTCCAGTATTTTATTATTATTATCATACTTTTTCAAGAAGTTGCATTATTTAAATGTACATAAAATACATTTCACTCATTTGTGAGGTCAAGTCAGGATTTTGAAAAAAAAAATTAAATGCAGTTTATGTAGAATTTTATAAGGAACACAAAAATGGTAAAAGAAATAAGGGTTTCCATTTAAAGTTTTAGGGGTAGGTGCACTAGGGGTCAGGAGGTTGAAAGTAACACGACAACAAATGCCTCAAAAATTGTCCCCCTTGATATGTAAATTGACGTGTTTCGCCTAATTATCATACTACCATTGGTAGAGGCAATATTAAATGCTGTTCGTTTTCCAATTGTCACCCAAATTATTGAGCTTTTATCTTATTATAAAATCATCAATGCTATTTTGTAACGTTTGAAAATCAGAATGGTTACATTGGCCTTAAATAGTTTCAAATCGTTAGAAAACATCGACTGGAAAAGATTTGCTAAAAATATCAGGCCAGTGAAACTTTGTATCACCTATAAAGAGATACTTATTTGGAGATAAGAAATTTAATTATTGATTCTGAGACCGTGGTGTCTATTAGATTATATATCTTACAAGCCATTTAGCAATGCGTCAAATGCCAGCATACTTCCTAGGAGTAAATATTTATTAAACGTTTTTGAGAAGTCTTAAGCTTTTTTAAAGACAGCGATGTCATGTAATTGTTGAAACAGAAGCTTTTTTAGCCTTGGTACCCCAATACTAAAAAATATTCTGTTTTGTTTCTTATATTTTCTAAGGAACTACACCCATCTCTTAGTTGCAAGAAAATCTGTTAAAAAATGGAGAAGTTGGTATTTTTATGAGTTATTTTTATGATGGAAAGAGATCTAATTAGAGAGGCTAACTAAAAAAATCTATTTTAAAAACTCGTGCCACATCCATGACACAGAATTCTTCGATACCATAGGCTGCGCAAGTTTTTTAAACTCGCTAAAACTAATCTCTTGTATTTGCATAGGCAAAATGTTAAAGATCTTCACACCCATGTACCGCAGACTTTTTAAAGAGTGACGGTACTTGTAGATTGCTATTAAATCTTGTATTATAATTATGAATTTCTCCGATGAACGGAAAGCTATTTAAATTCCTCCTGAAATAAATTAGTATTTCTAAGGTCTAAAGGGCCGGAGAGAGTTAAGAGTTAAAACATACCTGAGTGCCTAGAGGCCACATTAGCAGCGTTTCTTAAGACACTTTTTTATATTCGTAAATCTGTTGTGACATTCAAGTTAGACGCTCCCCGAAAATAAGTCCATATTTTATACGTGATACAAAGTGAGCAAAGTAATATGATAAAACTGTATTATGGTACGAGATACCTCTTAGGCAATAAATACCAAAACAAACTGTAGCGAGTTAGCTGCACAAGTTATCTATATGACCCCTCCAGTTCACAGCAGAGTCAATGCAATAACCTAACAACTGTTTTTGTCACTTAAATCATATTTTTTCTTTCGTCTTGGGTTCTTACCAATATAAAAAAATTTATAAATACAGGTTTCCATTCATTTAAACGGAGTTGGTTTTTAAGAAATCAGTTATCAGTATAGTAACATAATTATTTCTGCTGAACTTTCTAAAATGAAAGTTATTCACAAAGATTAAATAAAGGTACGTAGCACACAGAAATGCTATTCGATTGATGGCTCACCCCGTCAACAACATAGATTTATTATTAAGGTAGGACTCCAACCAAGCCTCTAAGACCATATCGATGGCAAATGTGAACGATCAATTAAATCAAATGCCTAGCAGTCCACAAAAGGGCCAATGCACTTCTAGTTGGCGCCCAAAGATTTATAGAGCTGTTCTAAAAATGGCATGACCAGAGTCACTGCTTCTTTTCTTAGGAAAAAACCGTCCTAACAATGTGTTAGTGTATTTTCAAGAATTTTTGAGATTGAACTTAATAGAGAAATTAAACAGTATTTCTCAAAAAAGCATTTTACTTTTTACCTAAAGGAATATTTTGCACAGTGTTGAATATGTAAAATAGTAGATAAAGTACCACCAAGAATTTGAAATGCGTTATTCAGCCTCGTATCCCAAAATCCAAAACTCTATTTTTCTCTCAGGGAACTATAAACAATATATTTGATACACTGAAATAAAACTATGAGGCGAAACTTGTTTTATTTACATAAAAAACTAAAGCGAGTTAGCGGCAATCATCGACTTTAACTCACTATTTAGAAGACCAAGATGGAAACAAAATAACAGATATAGTTGAACAACTTGATAGATGAAAATAATATATTGGGGAACTTTTTGGTGATGAAAGATCTAGATGTGATGCTACATCAGGACTACCAATTACTAGAAACCAGTTAGAACGAGCAATAAAATGCAAAGCAACTGGACCTGATCAAGTGAACTGTTAGGGTGAAGGAATAACGGCCCTCATCAACCTTTTTAACTCCATCTCGGAATAATACCGACGGATTGACCATGGAATATTTAGTCTTATGAGCCACGTTTTAAAGATATGTTTGAGAGTGATACATAGCAGGGTATATATTAAGCTCGAGGAAACAGTCACTTCGGTTTTCGGAGCGGCCTAAGAACTAGAGGGGCGTTGTTTGCGATTTCGAAAAGGATTTTGATAAATTACGCCTTAAGAAGATGCTCCAAACTCTAAAACCAACAGGGATAGATGGCAAAGATATTCGTATATTCGTACTGGCACAAGACAGCTGCAGTGCGGGTGGAACGTATTCATTAAACTCTTACTGATACCACTGAAGGAATTGATATTAATGCGGTCAACGTAATTAATATCAGATAATTCGATGATATACTTGTCACTAAGAAGAAGATACACAAAACCTAATTATAACCAACACTTTAGCTTAAGTCTCAATACCAGCAAAACAAAATATAAGATTATTGCAAAGAACTTAATATTGTGTATGAGGGTATCACAGTCAATAGTGCAAAGCTGGAGAGAGTCCATAGGTTAGTGTATCTCTGTAGCAACATCAATGATCAGTGGGATCCAACTGTGGAGATCAAAATGACAATAGAGAAAGCTCGGCGCTGAAGTTGGGAATGAAGATAAGTTGCTATGTATTTCCAGTTATCTTGTACGGCATGGAAGCATGACGCTCACATGACGCATGACGTAATCCAGGACAAGCCTGACCATCATGGTTAAAGAATTTCAGGCAAACGTGCGGAAAATATACAACCTAACTTTTGCTAGCAACAGTCAATAAAATAATAGTTGCCAACAAGATGATCAAGGATCGTTGAACGATAATGGTACCAGAAGAAGAAGAATATACTTTAAGCAATAAAATATACAGTGCATCCCAAAAGTATATAAAATTCAGGGGTGTGTTCGAAAAAAAAACGCTCGGACCCATTGTGCATTTTTGTACGTGAAGTTTGTATATACAGGGTTGCTCAAAAAAAATTACGAGCATCAACTTAATTTTTTCATATGTACCTATGAACATGTACCTACTCAAAGAGAAGCTGCTCAATTACTCAATGAAATCCATCCTGATCGTCCTTTGATATGTCAAAAGGTGGTGAGTAGAATAGAGGCTAAATGTAGAGAATTCGGTCATGTTAGAGATCTGCCGAAATCTGGTCGTCCTACTCGAGATGAAAATGAACAACTTGACGTTTTGCTTTCTTTGGAAGAAAATCCATGCACTCCTTTGTCGTAGATTGGGGCAAATTTACACATGACGAATTCTGTAATTCACCGAATAGTTAAAAAGCACAAATATCACCCCTACAAAGTTATTCCTGTGCAAGAGTTATTTGTTGACGATTTCGATAGGCGAAATGAGTTTTGTGAACGCTTACAAAACATGTGCAATCTAAATAATAATATAATAGTAACAAATATTATTTTTTCCGATGAAGCCACGTTCTGTTTGAATAATAGTGTGAACAGACAAAATTGTCGATATTGGGCAACAGAAAATCCGCATTGGATGATGGAGGTTAAAACCCAGTACCCTCAAAAACTAAATGTGTGCGGAAGAGTAATAGGTCTCTTTTTCTTTGAACAGACTTTAACGGGACAAGTGTATCTCGATTTTCTCTCATTTAAATTAGTTCCAGCATTACTAGCTTTATTTCCAAATCCATTGGACCCAGACTATCCTGACAAAGAACTAATTTCTAGCAAGATGGCGCTCCTCCGCACTATGCTGCCACTGTGCGTACATTTTTGGATGAAACCTTTCCCAATCGGTCGATAGGAAGGAGAGGACCCATCGAATGGCCTGCTAGGTCGCCTGACCTAACAGCAATGGACTTTTTTGTGGGGATACCTCAGGTCGATGGTATTTGTTAATAGGCCAAATAGTCTAGACGACTTGAAAGAGAGAATTCCCAGAGAAGTGCGCGCCATAACTCCGGAAATTATTGAGCAACGAGACTTTATTGATCGCCTTGGATATTGTCAAGCCGTGAATAGCAACCATTTTGAACATTTAACTTAATTTTTGTTCTTTTTTTATTTGTTACATGAATCGTCTTTTCTTGCGCAACTTGAAATAAAAATCGACGGGTCCAAGCTTTTTTTTTTCGAACACACCCCTGAATTTTAAATGAATTTAGGCATAACTTTTGGGATGCACTGTATGATCAGATAAACTATTAAAATCCACGTTTACATGTTTTATCATATATTCAGCATTACTGTATAAATATAATCTATAGTGGAACCGTCACCCGCCATGTATCTTATTGGAACCTTAAAATGGTATATAATACCAGGATGCCAATATATCCAAAAGTTCATTTCTACGTAGATAATGTTTTAAAGAAGTTAATAATTAGATCTCTAAGCAAAATAGTTTTTTTTTAATTGGCTGATTGTTACGTTTTATTCTAAAAACTTTTAAAATTGAAAATTTTCTTTTGAGATGTTTTCAAACTACTAATCAATAAATCTTGGACCAAAAAAATCCTGACGCTGAAAGTCGTCATTTTTACAGTATTATTGGAGTTTATGATGTATGGAACATAATTGAATAATGTGTCCTATGATATCATATTAAAGTGCCTTATTTACCACCGAACTCAATTAGAACCCGAATTTATTTCCACATCCAAATTAAATAGACTCGGGTTTTATTTATTGGAGACCGTATTTCACAACTGTCTTAATGAGTACAATGTCTATATTTTTATTATTAATTTAATATGGATCTTCACTGGATTTCTGTTTTTGTTCCAGATTAAGAGGTCACAACAAAAGGCCGAACCGACCAGATGTCACAAAAATGCCGATACCTGACGAACAGCCTCCAAATAAAGTCGCAAGGAATAACGTCGCCCCCGGAATGGTTAGGGGTGACGTGGACCCGAATAGTTCGGATCACGTGGTGGCTATGACACAACTCAAGGAGCAGATCGCCAGCCTTAAGAAACAAATTGCTCAGAAGGACGCTCAGATGCTTGTGAAAGATAAAACGGTAAGTTTGATTTTTGATCCCCAGTGTGAATAACCAAAGATCACGACTTTCAGTCATTTGAAGACAAATGTCTAAAACATGCAATTATAGACATCTTCAATTTATCGATAATATAATTTTAAAGCCAAATATGTTCTTGCTATTAGGGTTTTCGATGAATTTTTCTGTACTTAAATTATCGTACCACTGATTATTTTGTGATGTGATTTAAATAAAAATAAATATCTGTTAAAACATATATCTTTTCTCATATAAAAAGCGGAACTGGACAAAAACTACATTTATGCTCTATCATGGAACATGCTGCTCGTGAGGAGTGGGAAAACATTCTGCAGGAATGTTTTTAAAATTTGATACGAGGTATACACGATATTAAGAATTTATTATTATTTTTCTTGGGTCTATTGTTTTATTTTCGTATCCAAATTGAAGTTAGTGAAAACCGATGTTTTTTTCTTGTATTGACTTTAGTTACTTAAATCTCGTTTTATTATTAAATAGAATATAATTTTTTTTGTTAATAAATAATGCAAATTTAACAATGCTTATTATTCTTTTTTTTTATGTTTATTAAAAAAAAATCTCTAAAAATCAAGTGGTGCGATAATTTTGTCCAGGAGTTTATGTATACACTAAAAGCTTTCCTTGCGGAGGATAGGCTCCTCCCGTTATGTATTTTGAATAAGTGCTTGAAATATTTACTTAAGAATTTTGATCTTAATGGTAATTATATTTTAATCAACTTCAGTGTCAAGTACTTCGGCCATTCAAAAATTTTCTTTTGGTTCTGATGAAAATGGTTAATTATATTTCCAATCAAGAAAAGCTATATTTCGCTTGATTTCTTTATAAATTAGTCAAATTTAAAAGCCTCCTCTCCCTAATCTGGTTGAAAAATTAACTCGGTAATCTGGTTCAGTCCTGTAATTGTATACACGCAAAATTGTTTTTACGAATATATCTCTATGAAAATTAACAATATGTCTGTTTTTTTGCGTCACTAGCATTTTCTTGACATTTGCGATACAGCATGACTATCTGCAGCTTTTCGTCTAACGATTAATTAATTATAAAAACTAATATAAAATGTACTGATTGATCAAAATTCAATTTTATTAAGTAATATAAACCGGAAATGTGAATGTTAAAGCGTCGATAATCAATAACAGTTGAAGATAGACATATAGTTGACTTAAGACAAATATCGCTTTATTTCTTTGTAACATGTACATGTTTTCAACAAAGTTAAAACTAAAAATAAAAACTTACAAACTACAGACTATATAAAAGTAAAAACTAAAAAAGAAAATATTTAATATACTAATTGTTGTTCAAAATATAAAATATAAACAAGCGTACAGAAACATAAAACATAAGTATTTAAATAAAAGGGCATTGATCTTATACAATCTGCAACATGGAAGAGTTAATATTTTATTTTGAAAAAATGGAGAGCGGTAAGAAACCCGGGAGTTTGCCTTACAGAGGTATCGAACGGCCAGTTTTTGAATAACAAATAACATTTGAATATTGTAATTGCTTGCGCTGTCGCAAAAACCAATATCGTAACGAATATAGGATTCAAATCATGAATAATAATCTGATTTGCCGATTTTTGAACCAAGTTCCTGAAGACTAATACTGACAGCGTAATAACCAGATGTTGGCAAGAAGAAATATTTGTGTGTCAAACTTATGAAAATTCCGAGAAATTTGCTGTCACAGTTAATCTAAATTGGATCACCACCTATTAGATCATATTTAAAACATACCAATTTGGTTTTTCATGAATGCAAGTAAAGAGTCACACTACCTTTTTACCATCTTAAGATTGTCCAAAATGATCTCATAGAGAGAATCTAAGCCCAGAGCCTGCAACAATGTGGTGGTATCGTCTGCGAATATTGTGAAGACCCCACAGATTAGAAGACCAACCAGATCATTTGCATAAGGAAGAAGGACTGGGTCTAAAACCGAGCGCTGGGGCAGTCCCTATCTAATAGAGCTATATTCTTAGTACCTTGACTTAGTAGTATCTTGACGCCGACCAAGCAGGAATAAAAAAAAACCATGACAGAGAGACGCCTCTAAAACTATAGCGGTGAATCTTCGGCAGCAAGATGTCATGACTAACACAGTGAAAAGATCACAAAAAACTGCCGCCGAAACGCCCCTGTCATTGATATTCTACAAGTCCTGAAGAAGATGGCACACAGCCTCATTTGTACTGGCATTCTTGCAAAAATTAAACTGACACTTAATAAGAATGTTATTTGCTTTGATAACAGAGAGCATACGAGTTTTCACCAGTTTTTCTATGAATGACGCGCACTTACCGAAAATAAATGTTAATAACTTTTTCACAGTCACACACTTTTTGTCGACCCTAAACTTGTCAACTTTGCCAACTTCCATAACTGGACGCGAACATCTACAACGGGATTGTACATAGTAAAATAATATCCGTATATTGACGTGAATGCACTATGTAGCAGGAGAATTATCTTTTTTACGTCCCAATACTATATCAATTGTGTCATATTGTAACGTTTTTCACGTTCGTAAGTTAAAACAATCGAAAATAACACTTTACTACGAAGACACAACTATTTAAATTTTGCGCCATTATTACGAAAGTTACTTCACTGAACTGATAACTCTCGGCGATGCGGCTCCTTATATGCTCGGCCGAACGCAGTTCCGGACCATTGTCGCCAACCTTCTAGACGTCGTGCGGTGTGCCACTTGTCATTCCGGAATGGTGGAGAATCAACTGGTGTCTCGGTGTTTACAATATATCTAGAACACGGTCACTTGATCATACAGAATTTTAAATTCTGTCGAGGGCAATCGATAGAATTTAGAAATCAATATCGGTAAAGCAATTTTTATCAAATACATATTAAGATCCGAGAGCTAGCCAAGTCCATAAGTGTTTTACATGTTATTAAAACAGCCTTAAATTAAGATTCGTCAGCAACTGAAGTAAAACTTCTTTAGCTCCATTCATAGGTATTTTTATACACAATTTCTTCTTAGTTGATGCTCCTGGAGCACCACTTTCATATTCAGAGTCTGTATCACTTCACTTCCTACCATAATTCCTTATTATTCACCCGAAAATTCGCCAAATATAAACTTTAAAATAAATTTATAATTTTATTCACTTTAAACGTAGAATAATTAATACATTGAACAACAAAAATTAATTTATAAAATTGTTTAACAACGAAATGAAATTACGAAATTATCAAGAAATCACCGTTCGCGCAACGCTAGCAAACTCGCAAATGAACTTCTGACTGAAATATATATATATATTCCATGGCTATAAGAGGAAGAGAGAAAATATGCGTAAAGAAGTTTTACTTAAAAAATAATGCCGATTCTGGATCGTTAGAATAGTATCCAGAAAATTATTTTCCTTTATCTGTGATAGTGCAAATGAAAAAATTTGCAAAACAAATGGACATAGCACAAGAAAATCATCTTAAAAAGTTATGGTTGATGATCCATAATCCTGACCAGAAGCGGAAGAAGACAGATCTCGAGATTGACACAGTTGAAAGCAAAAATACAATTACTACATACAATGAGGATTAACGATTTAAAAATCTTTATAAATGACGATTACAATGCACAACAAAAATTTAGATCATTTTCAATTTAATCTTTTAAACCAAAAAATACGTGATATGCGTAACAAAATATTTTTGTATACGTAAATTTGTTAGATATACATATGTATGTATTTACTGATATTTTGAAAACCAGTGGAGAAACTGTACTTATCCAAATTAAGTGTTCAACTATTCGTAATTTACAAAATTGCTGGTCTAGTTATACAATGACAAGTATTGTATAATTGGCCAAGCAATTATGATTTAGTTTCACAACAAAATATGTTTACAACATTGTTAGTTCACAATTAAATCGGTTTAATCGGGAGGGGTTTGTAAATTGGAACAGGTTAGGTTTTTCACCAATAAATTCAAAACGACTACATCTTTTCCAAATCTATTAATAATGTTTGAAAACTAGACCCATATACTTTAAATTGCGATTAAATTGTTTCTTAAGTACACAGATGAATTAGTTTTTTTTTTTAAATTCGGAAGCTAGAAAATCACCCTTTTTGCCTTGTAGGTTGGAACACTAAAGAAAGTTTGTTTAGATTTTAAAAAAATGAGGTTTTGCATTAAAAAATTACCATTATTCAGTGTTTATTATTTTCCCAATGTAAAAAAAAATTCCAAAAAAAGGAAGGAAAAACTTTAGAGAAAGTATAGATCGTTACACTAATAGACATACTAACACATAGTAAATCACTATAAGTAAATGAATCTCGCAATTTTTTTGCAAAATAATGGGATTTTTTAGAGTCTGTTAACTTAAACTTCACTTGTTCCAAGTTTCAATCCTATCGATTAAATAGAACAGGTTCTGACATGGGGTTGAAAATATTACACGTAAAAGCCTATGACCCGAGATAAAAAAAATGCACTGTATACATTTACATGCCTAATTATTAGCCTGTCCAAGCGAGGGGTGGTTAAAACCAAAAGTAAATACCGCTTCATACAAGCGATATTTGGGATTTACCGAGAGACGTCAAATGACGTCATCGGTTTGTATACGTATAAACAAACAAAAACTACTATAATATTATATATATTTATCAAAATATACAAAAATGTATTAGGCCCACTATTTTTTAAGAACTGTATAACCACAAGTGGGTTTTGTTCAAAGTCCATCCAAATGGATAATGAAGTTTTAAGAACAACATCCAAGTACATAATACGGCGCCACAGAATGTACATGAAAACATATAGCCGATCGACCGCATCTTACCAGACTAACGCTTGGACAGGCTATATATAGTTACAATAAAATTAATTATTATATTAAATATATAATATTAAAAGCAATTAGTTTTAGATAATTTAATGTTAGCTCTATCTACTTCCACTACAGTTTTTGGTAAACTTTTCTATGTTTTAATACTACTATATAAAGGATATCTTCGTGTCTCGACTCCCCTTAAATGTTTACTTTTAAAATTATCAGTGATATCAATAAATATTGTATCGAAATTCAGGAAACACACTCCTCCACTTCTCCAGGAATACTCTTTTATGTCAGGAAGCGACGTACGGCTTTGTAGATTATTCAAGAACGGATTCTTGGAGTTCTAGAATTTACCAAGCCTACTCGGCTAGTTTTGACCAATGCGCTTAAGACCACCCTTTTTACATTAAAGTCTTTTTACATTCATATCATATTTTTTTATGATTTTTTTGTTTCGTGATGCTGCAGTCCTATAGAAATATAGTACGACTTTTTCTTATTTCTATAAAAATAAATAAACTAATCAATAAAAACAATTTTTTCTTTTTTATATTTCAATATAGATATGAGAAAATATGCTATATTTTTAAATTTTTTAATTCGTCCCTTGCGCGTAGCTCAAAGCTATTTTCCCCATTTAAATCAATTGAAATGCTATTAATCCGTTCCAGCTCCCAAAACACCACCTTCATTGTTTTTGTTAAACGTTTTTAAATACAAGAAGAAACATTTATTTATAAATAACAAATACATACTTTATAAAAACATAATAAACGGAAAAATAAAGTGCTTACCGAAGTGATTAATTTTCGACACTGGTATTCGCCTTTTTTGTCACGCTTTGCTAATTTTCACCTGCAGATTGTTTAAAAAAAAAACTGTACAAGGAGGTTTGTTGCTTCCTCCCTTTCGGGATATTGCGGAAATTGGTTAGTCAAGTTTCGTTGACCAAATCCGATAATTGCAACTCTTCCGAGGTTATTTTTATCCACGACATCTACAACTTTCTCTAATATTCCCAAGATATCCGTTATATCATCTCTTGTAGAGATAACCTCCTCCATCTCTGGCTCCTTTTCAAAACGTATGCTGCTGCGAATCTAGATCGTGTAACTCCTAAGTTGTTAGCTACTGAGAGTGTTCGACGAATTCGTTGACATGTTCTCATCTAGCTCCAGACCTATGGATTTTCCCAGAGAAACAATCTCCTCTACCACTCGTAGATCCAGTCTTTCGAAGTCCCTTTCAAGCTACAGATCCACGCCACAGCTTTTTCCATGCAGAGGTTAAGCTCCTCGTTGTAACACTCAGCCAGGCCTGATCAATAATTCTTAAATATTAAAATCTTATGTGATTTAAAAGCTATGAGATTTTTGGAATGGTATACTAGCAGAGGCTTAATTTTGCAGTCGCCACTCATATTGGTGCAAAGTGCTGGTTAATCTATTCTTAATGCGTTTGTGACCGAGCATCGTCTTCTTCTCTGAAGTTTTTTCCTATTCGGCATACTTTTCCAGAAAAGCTCTGTCTCGTCACAGTTGTAGACTTGCTGGAGAATGTATCTTTTTTTTATCAGTTCTGAAAACGTTTTGATGTAAACTTCAGCTGCCTTCACATCCTGACTCACCAACCCTGATGAAAGAGTAAATGGCGGCCCTAAAGTTGTCAAACCAACCCCGACTGGCTTTAAACGAGTCTTCCGATTCTTCGTTGTGTGTTGGATCTGCTTTAGCAAATCACCGTAAATCGCTCGTGCCTTCTTACTTATGTTGGTTTATGTTAAGATTCCTTCTTGAAGCTGCTTCTCTGTCTCCCACACCATCAGTAGTTTCTCTATATTTTCATGGAAAGAGGTTCGGAGCTTAGAAATTATTGTAATGCCCTTGGCTGGCGTTATATCGTTTTTCAACTGCTTCTGTTAAGCACAGTACATGTGCTATAAATCCACGCCAACCTAAAACGTACCTGAATGTAAAGTATCTCCTAAAATGTCAGGTGTTATGACGATATCTTCGTATGCTTCTGGATTTGTTTGTCTTGTTCGTTGGTTACCGACGGTAATAGTTAATGGTTACCGACTATTACCGTCGGTAACCAAAGTTTTTCTCCACAAAATACACATTTCACACTTACATCACTCTTTATTGTAATGCATTTAAAACTTATGACACTAAATTAACATAATTGTTTGGAAACAACAAATAAATCGGAGCGTCAAACACGTTACTAATAGGTTCGTTCCAAGCGACCAGAAAATTTACTGTGTGTGAGTTTTAAGTTAATTAAATTTAATATTAAGATAAATTCAAGGTATTTCCCAATGTCAACAAAACAATCCAAGATAACAGACCGGCAAAACAAGATTGAGGTTATACTAACTTTACAAATGCGTTCCAAGCACGTTCATTTCTCGTATCGACACGAAACCGTACAAACTTCGCGCATGTGTATAAAACTGATCGAGGCGATTTCAGGATGATTCAATGAATGATGCATATCTTGTCACTTGGAACAAACCTATTATTATGATCAGCTGAAATGGCATCATGGCGGCAGACGATAGAATGGGGATGACGCGAGAGAGTAAGAGATAGAGAAAGTCTGAGAAGGAAAGAGAGACGCGAAGTGGGAAATACAATTCTCAGTAGCTGTACGCTCCACGCTATATTTATATTTTAGCTATATCGCCCCATGAAAATCGTCAGATAATATTTTTCTCGTAATTGTTCAAGGATTTCCTTCGAAATAAAAAAACAATCAATCACGCTCGAGTAATTCAAGATTAGATTTTTTTACAACTTTGTGATTCGCCCATTTCGTTACGCCACTTATTAAAAGGAACGCCGATTATTGAAATATACACAGTTCTTCATGTACTTAAATTACCTTGGTTTAATCTGACGCGCTCGAGTGTTTCTCAGGATCGATGTTTTTAGTAATCTGACAGACTGCTCTTAACGCACGCCTCTCTATTAAGGGTCTATATATGGTAGACAGTTTCTTCTCATATGCTTTCCTAACACGCAAGATCCGCACTTGGGCTCCCCTACTATTAGTTAAGGGCTGATGAGGGTATTGGTAAATATATGTTAAAAGTTGAGCCAGTATTATATTGACTGTATGAATTAACAATGCGAACTTCTTATGCAATAAGCAAGTTTACAAATTCTGTATTCTGTATATTATTATTTTATTATTACTGTGTATTATTATTCTGCTATCAACAAATATATTAATAAGATATATAATGAACTTAATCTATTAAATATCCATTTTTTTTATAAATCAACAATATATCTATCTAAATGTATATTAATATGTAGCAGCCCAAGATATACAAATAAGATAAAACATCCAGAGAAATTTAAGCACAATCTAACCTTGGCCAAAAAAAATGAATACAACAATATATAGTTTTCCCCAGTTGAGTAAAAAAAAAATATATAAAAAGCAACTAGAAACATACCATTAAAATAATCAAAATAAGAAAAGTAAAGCAATCAAATTTATTTGATACTTAACACATAGCACTTAACGAGTAAACTCACTCAGACACCTTTTAAGTTTTGAAGGCTTTAAATCCACTAAGTCAAAAGCGTGATTAAATCTATTTCCCATGTGGAGTCGATTAATTGGAGAAAATTTACCATAGTTTGTATGGTGACATTTAACCAGAAAAAGTGACGTCTCTCTAAGGACTCTGGTATTGCACCTAAAGTTTATCCGCGATAACAATTCAGGGCAATCAATAGCATTATTAATCAACTTGTGAAGAAATATCATATCACACCTAGTTCGATAGTCCTCAAGAGAAGTCATATTTATCCGTGACTTAAGTTCCAATAAAGACTCATCTCGTACATTTAATCGCCAGGCATAAGTCCTGAGAAATTTATTTTGGACCTTATCAAGACTGTAAATATGGTAAGCATAAAGGGGACCAGACTATGAAAAAATAAGACATGACACTACGAATAAGTGTAAGATATAAAACTCAGAAGACAGCTTTTGAAAAGTCTTGAGTATGTCTAGTTATAAAACCAAGAGTTGGAAGGGCTTTACTAGACAAACTATCTATATGGGGTATGAAAGTTAGGGAACTGTCAAACAACACCCCCAAATCTTTAATTAGCGATACTCTTGAAAGTATATTACCATTTATGTGGTAGTCAAATGGGACAACTTTTCTAGATTTAGTAAAAGAAATGATAAAACACTTATCCTTATTAAGATGTAAGCCATTAGAGACAGACCCATTATATAGAGAATCTATGTCTGATTATATCATCAGGCAATCAGACAAGTTTAAAATATGTAAAAATAGCTTCAGGTCGTCTGCAAATAATAGGAATTGGCAAAATTTGATAATACTAAAAATATCGTTAATAAATAAATTAAAGAGTAGACCACTTTAGGGAGGGAGAACTATAGCATCTTAATTTAAAAATGAGCAATGAGTGGATGACTGTGTCAAAGGCCTTTGAGAAATCAGTATAGATGAAGTCGGCCTGATGACTCTTCTTGAAAGCCCTGACAATGAAGTCATGATGTAATACAAGGTTTGTAGAAGTAGATTTACCCTGCCTAAGTCCATGTTGCTCGTTGATCGAGAGACCTCTACAATGCCAAGTAAGATATTTGTTCAGGATAAGCTCAAAAAGCTTAGGGATAGCAGATAACATAACAATGGGCCTGTAATTTTTTATCCCTGTCACCATTTTTGAATACAGGAGTTATAAAGCTGTCACGCCATTTCTCAGGGAAAGTTTGTAATTAAAGACAAATTGAATAATGTACACAAGGTCTAGACAAACTGTAAACACATCTTTTTAGGAAATAGGTAGGAACATTATCAGGAGCATAACTCAGTTTGTCCTTAAGACCAAATATAGATTCAAAAACCTCAGACAGGGTGAACTGGATGAAAGGCATGTGGACAGAATTTGCTACGGGAAAATTGAAGTTAGTGAGATCAACCTCATCAGAGTGATAAACACCAGAAAAATAGGTAGAAAATAAGTTTGCAATATTCTCCCCCGAATCTGCTAAAATACCATTTAAATGTATAGCATTTAGGATACCATGACTTTTATTAAGGGAGTTGATATGATTCCAAAATTGTGTGGTACCAGATTGAATTGAATCATTTAAGGTAGCAATGTAAGATCTATAGCATTGCTCAGTATGAACTTTACATTGAGTACGTGGGTTAGCAAACAGGATATAACTTTCAGCTAAGTTAGTACTTTTGAATTTAGCATGAGCAGTCTTTTTTGATAAAATAAGATTCCTTAATTCTGGGGAAAACCAACGAGGAAACCTGGAAGGTTTATATATTTTTTTGGGTATGAGTGAGATTGCACATAAAACTACTTCATAAAAGTTATTCACTGAATTATCGATGTCTGAATCATCAAAAATACTAATCCAGTCCACTAAAGAAAAATAATCATTCAAACTTACAAAATCAGCATTTTTAAAATCAAAATAAGTTGTACTATTGTTAGTAACCAAGGCTAAAAATGTATTAAAGTCAGTCACTGTAATATTCTGGTCAACCATGCAGACATCATGTATATCACATTTGAAATTTAAAATATGCGTCTCTGAAACATTAACTGATTAAGAAATACCGTCACACCATGTTTAAACCCTGGCCAAATCATGGCTAATTATTATGTCAAGATAATAAATTTTAATAACTTTATAACTTCCATTTATAATTTATCTTATATAACCTGATGTGTTAATTAACCTCTTGTTTACAGATAACTGAATTAAAAGCAAAACACTTCACCACTGAAGCTGAGCTAAGAAATAAAATGAAAAATAGCCAAAAAGAACATGACGACAAGGTAGGAACTTTAAATAACAGGATATCGGGCCTATTAAAACAGGTGGCGACCCTGTCAAAAGGTAACAGTAAAAAGTCATCAACGAAAGAAAAACCCGCTCCGATTGTGGCAGCTGCGACAACGAACCAAGAGGAAGAAAAAATATCAACGGCTAATAATTCGGCTGTTAATTCAGATGCGAATAATAGCAGTGGAACTGATAGTCCAAGTTTACAATAAGTCAAATTAGTTACTTTTTAATTGAATTTTTAAAGTAGTGACAATATATTTCTTTTATATTTTTTTTTTTGTATTTATATTAAGTATCTAATTTTATTTATAATAGGATTTTGATATTTTAATTGATCAATTTATTGAAATTTGATTTACAAAAAAATATGCGCCTGTTATATTGTAAAAAGGAGAAGTTTTAGCACAAGCCTATAAAACAAATGTAATTATGAAAATGGGATGTTTTCTTTTGTATTAGGACTTTATATTTAGTAAAATATGTATTAATTTATTTTCGATGTCGATTTACTTTTGACTCTTATTGCTTGTGACCAGAAGAAATTGTTTTATCAATTGTTTGTTTACTGTATCATTATACAGTTGCACCCTAGTATAGACTTAATTTAAATAAATTATTTTTGTAACATAATTTAGTTCTGTAATAAATAAAACGAAACTAAGTTTAACATTTTTATTCGATACATAAAAATCTGAACATAACAATCAAACGTAACAAAAAAGATTTAACCTAAATTATCAGCTATTACATGCTACATAATATGGAAGACTTTGGTTCATAAAATGAGTTGTATTATATAATAAATGCTCCCGTGCCAGAATTAAGTAAAACTAGTCATGGAGTTGGTCAAAACATTAAGTTCTTATTGTCAGATAAGCCAAAATCTACAAATGCTCACACAAATTCACGTTTATGTATATGTGCCGTTCACGCAGCCCTTTGAAAACAATTTTACTAAGTTATGAAATAAAAAAAAAATTCTACTTTTTCTTCTCTACGACTGTTGCTTTGTATACCACCTTAGGATTCATTATGTCATCTTTGCTTTGAATAAGCCGCAACTCCTTATATTGAGGTAGCGAAGGTTTTCCTAAAAAATATATATTACGTTGATAATTTTACTATAATTCAAAATTTTTTTCGGATTAACACTTTTTGCTATAAAATGTCAAATTAGAGCGACGCCTATTCATAAATGTATTTATGTTTTTGGTTCGACCAGGGAAATCACAGTGGCGTAGCGATTATTTCCTCTTAATTACCAAACTTTCTTTTTTTAACGCTCCACCAGAGAAAAACAAACCACCGAGAAGGGACAAAGCCGGGACCGATTTTTCTTGCGCATGTGCGAGCTTATTTGGTATACCTGTCTTATTGCCGGTCCCCTGCCAGCCGTCGGTTAGTCCGGTAATATCAGAGAAAAACAAAGCACTGTTTCTTTTTCTCTGGGAATATTCGACGCCTAGTTCAGTCTAGTCAAGTGTTGCCTGAATTTTTCTCGATGTTTATTTTTTGTGTGTGTTGTCATTGTGCTCTTTATTTTATTAAAAACTTTTATAATATGCCTTATACCTGTGCTTTTCGTGGATGTCATTCAAAGACAGGGTGTGGTGTTTCTTTCTTTGCTTTTCCGCAGGAAGAAGATCGGTAAGTTCAACTTTTCTTTTAATTGTTTCCACTCAAAATAAGTTGTTTCTTTTTTTGTTTTTCGTAATTACAGTAATTCATTATTTATTTTTTATTAAATTCGTAATTACAGTAATTAGAGGTATTTATCTATGCAGTAATTCAAAAAAAAAATACATAAATTTAGCTTTTGAATTAAACGTGTAATTTTATGACTTTCAGTGCCAAGTTATGGCTGGTAGCTTGCTAGGAAAACAGGCAAATAACACAATGGACATTCGACACACTCCCGAAGCGACTCCGCGAGCGCCCGAACAGGGTGACCTCGACACATAACACACCGCTCGGAAATACTATGTTGAGACGAGAGAGACAACAAATCGGAAATCACTTACCAGAATACGTACCGAAAAAACCTTTCGCGACACTGAATTATCGGGGTTGGGTTGGTTGGGGCTGAGCTGGGTTGGTGGTGATTTTTTTTTTATATAAAAAGGCGCTGGGTGCAAAAAGGACCTGTTGGGTAAATAATCATTTCTCATAAGAAAAACTGATTAAAATCAAATGATTGAGTCTCCGACAACGAATTTATAATAAATACGACATACATTAACTTTTGTAACTGTTTATTTTTTTAAATTCGTACAAAAAAACGGCGTTTGATAGGATAGTAAACTGTTACGCCAGGGGTAATTATTTAATATAGTCACTTTTTTTTAAACGATTTAAAAAAAGATAAAATTGAAAAAATTGAAATGTTTGGTCTCCGACAATGAAATTATGATGAAAACGACATTCACTATCCTATGTACCTGTCTTTTTTTTTAATTTTGAAAATGGGTAGTCGATAAGATAGTAAACTGTTACCGTAACTTGTATACATTCCAGCCCTGACAAAACTCAACAATATGAATGAAAACTTGGCTCAATCTAAATAAGGCTGTAATATATGATATTCTCTAAGAACCTGTTTCTTTTCCTACTTATAAATATTATTAACTAATAACTCATTGCACTTTTTTACAACACCAATTCAGAAATAATGTTAGTCACAAATTACTTGATAGCAATAAGTGTGTGTATAAGTAAATTAAAAACTGTATAGTCTATTACAGTCCTTTTAGTTATTCATGATCATGCTTCCACAAGATCAAAAACTTGCACTTTCCCAAGTGATGGTACGTTTTTTTGGCGTCAAATTCCTCTTCACTTCGCAATAAGTATAATGAAGGTATTTAATGTTCTAAGAAAAAGAATCACATGATAGGAGGCCAAGTAGTAAATTACACAAAGTTAGTTATAGTGTTTCTTAATCAGTATCAGGTCTTTTGTAGTTATCTTAAAGTTTCAAATATACTGAAGAACTCACAAATTAATAACTTTTAGCAAACTATCGATAAATATAAACTAATTATTGTAAGCCCGACTCGAATATAAACAAAATAATATACCTATACCTAACCCTATTTTGTGTTAGATGACAACACTACAGTTATTTCGAATAAAAATTGGCTGACGTGTAAAAGACCCAACCGATCATACTCGAAAGTTTAAAATATTTCGCGGGTATTGTGTCGAATGTCCATTATGTCGAATGACGATTGTGTCGAATGCTCCCGTCTCGCTTGCTATAGAACAGACTTGTTTTCGATACCTAGAGAACAACTTACCAGGAACTATAAGCTCTGTGAGTACCATTTTCAGAGAAAAACAAACCACCTGGTGGTTTCTCGGAATGTACCTAGGTTTAATTTAATTATTGCCAATGTACTTTTGTGTTTCATTATACAATGGGCCAATATTATTTCCTCAAAAAATAAAAGTTTGTTTAGAAGATTTTTTGTTTTCCATTATTTATTCTAAATGGTAATTTTTATAGTTGGCACTATACCGGGTGACACAGGAAAAAGGGAACACGCAATAACTTTTTTATTTTTCAAGATAAACAAATGAAATTCGGTATGTCAATAGAATGGTTATAAAGGCATATTTTGACGTATTCAATTGTTTTTGATCACTTCCGGTTAAACCGGAAATGACACGAACTTTCTTATTTTAAATGAGACACCCAGTATATTTTTTCATACATTTGTTTATCTTCAAAAATAAAAAAGTTGTTGCGTGTTCCCTTTTTCCTGTGTCACCCGGTATAGTTTAAGTATACCTATAACTTAACTATACCAACAGTAAAATAATGTAATAGTTTTGATTTCAAATTCCCAATAAAATTTTTAATCTATTAATTGTCGTATTTCTCTCCGTGTACGGAACTATTTAATTGCCAAAACGATTTTTCTCCGTTACTTTATATGTAGCGCCAGTCATTTAAGCCCGCTCAAGGGCATCAAAATTGGACCCCAGAAAATCAACGGTAAATGCGGGTTTTGTCGCTTCTTGGTGGTTTGTTTTTCTCTGGCTCCACTACTAATCATTTTGAGGAACTGCTGCTGTCAGTGAAGAGGAACGTGCAAGAAATAATCTTATATAATAAAATTTACGGTTTTCTGTTTTTTTACTAAAGTTCTCTCCGAAATAGGTAGAGATGCAAAAACGGATTTAGAACTTCGTATCCACGCTATTTAGTTGTCATTATTGATTATAATTTTTTTAAATGATACTTGACGTATTGGAAAATGTTTCAAGTGCAGTTATTATTCTTTAGATCTTTTGATTAGACGTAAAATATGAATGAATATCGCAGAATTTAAAAATATTAAAAGCCCAGGTGTTTTGGTCACTATCGAACATAGTGTAGCGTTTTTTATTGTTCGTTAAGTGTGAATTAAAACACTTGATGCACAAAAATAGTCAAGTGTAAAAATAGTATTTATTTATTACTACTACTAGGTCGATTTTTAAACTCGCTCCAATATTTCTACTTGAACTGGCGTCCTGACTGCGAAGACTGCTTATATACTCGCCAGACATTTCCATCGACTAAGATTCGTTAACCTTCCACGCGTCTGCAGAGATGTAATGCGGTGTGCCAATACCTCCTATAATAAGGCCGGAGCGCTTAACGCGTGACGTCATCATACGTAGGCCTAGGCATTTAGCAGTGTATTTAAATCATTAGAAGTTTTAACGTAAAATGAGCATAGTATGTAAATTTTCTAAATGATATTTAAGGGTTTCTGGTTTAAACAGGTCTGCCAGAACGTGAACTGAACCTTTAGTCGCACCCCATTCGATTTTTTTTGGCAAAACAAAATTTCAAAGCAAAAACTCATTGTATTTGTTAAATTTTTCTCACAATGAGTACTAGTTTTTTCTTAAATATACTTCTAATATTATTTTGGTGAAAGGTTCTTGGTACTTATCTAATAAATGTTTTCCGTTAAGGGGAGTTTTTACATTTACAATTTATCACCATGTCCATATAATGCCAATAAAATCTGCTGTATCTTGTGAAAAAGACATATTACTAACAAAGCTCTTCGGAGCCCCGATTACAAAAGGATTAAGAATTTTAAGTGCTAATTTAACACTTTGTCTTTCTATATATGATGGATATAAAGTTTTTGCTAAGTGAATAGCCATGTTTTAATAATTTGTCTTGTTCCAATTCATGCAATCTTTTCATCATGGAAAAAGCAGCACATTTTTCTTGACCTGTCTCAAAATCAGGATAAGAAAATGTTTGACCAAGTTTTGAATTAATTAATTAGTGAATAAAAATACATTGAATAAATAAACTGTGTCAAAAACATAAAATAGGGTTCTTGCTGGATCAATAGGATGCGGGTAAACCATGCCGGGTTTATTAGAGGGTGAAATATTACTTATTGCCCTACTATTTACTGCATTATTCACAACTGTACAAAATACTAGGCAGCCAATTTCCTCTAAACTTTAATAAACTGATATAACATTTCCGAATTTATTCTGGACACGGGTCATATATGAATACCTTCTTTCAAACTTGAACATGAGCTAGTTAGCATAAACGCCACCGCAGAGGATGCAATAGTATTGCTATTTACTGCAGTTCCTACAGTATTGCCTGCTTTATAATCCGAACAGGGGTCAATATGAATTTTAGGCTAAAAAAAAATGCTTTCATTGATGTGAGGATCTGTTAAAAATGTATTGCAAATGTTTTTTACTTTTTTGGGATAAGGCAAATATTTATAACAATGGGAACTGAAAGTAATGAAGATGATGAAGCTGGGTGAATATCTATACCTCTCCCTTGTTAAACATAATAAAGTTAGCTGTTCTGAAACAAATTTTAAGTTTTGTGTTAATTTATCAGAGCCTTTTATACTTGAAAGAATATCTATAACAAAATTTATTATATTTTTAGTTTTGTCAGAATCAGTTTGGTTACTACTTTAGTAATTTGGCTCGATTGATGGTTCATATATTTCATTGCTATTAGTCGGTAGGTAACTTAAAGGTTCAGTGTTAAAACTTCAAGGAGTTGACTTCATCTTATTATCAATTGTATCTACCATATTTTCTAACTTATCGAAACTGCTAGTTTTAAGAGACCTGGTATCGAAACAGAAATAGACTGGCCATATAAATATGTCTCTAATTTCAAATCATTATAAATAACAATTGCCCAAGTTATTACAGGACCAGGATATATTCTAATTTAAATAACGTTAAATTATCAGAATTTGATACTGAAAACCACCCACCCTTAACATTAAAACTTTTAAAAACTCAATTTTTTTTTTTAAATTTCAAAATTGTGGAAATATATCTCCTCTTTATGAATATTGAACTCTTGTTTTAGTTTGCTCTAAAGCTTGCAAAAGACGTAACTGGCCAAGTTCCTCGTATTTTTCTTTCTTATTTTTCCGAAAAATAATCTGGACAATTTGGAAAAATAGTTGGAATAGAATTTTTCCTTAATCGGGATTTTCTTACATAGACTAAAATAATTTTACCTGTTTTGGGATCTTGGGTACGATCTTGCTTATAGAAATATATTGCAAATTAGATTAACTTTAGGAAAATGAAATTCACACACTTTAGAGTATTTACCAGACACTAAACCGTTTCGCGGAATTGCTCATAACCATTTGTTTTGCAAATCACTCTCTTTTGGAAAACTAAACACATGAACTTTAGGCCTGTTTTCAGAGTAATTTCCCCGACATCCAGGTGCACAACATTTATACAGCATAGTCGGATTAGTTTATTATAGATTTCAATGTGTAAAAATTAAAAAACGAACAGAACCGGCAGTGTAAAAGCGGGAAGATAAACAACCTGTATCACAACTAATTGGTGCCTATGGTGGATGTTGATATCGGCAGATGGTTCACAGATGCATTGCTCTTTGTAGGGAATAGAAGAGCTCTCATAAAAATAACAATAGAGGCTATTCTCCAAAGAACAACGTTGAGGAGTATAACAGTATACCGAAACTTGCACGCCTAGAGACCTGAAAACCACTTCTAACATGCTGCGCATTATCCTCCATTTATCAAATCCGTATGCGAGTTTGGGAATTGCTAGGCTTCTCAGATGTTCGACAAGCAGATTCTCCTTTAGAGAACACAAAGTGTCGAAGACTTCCTTATAGGTTGGCTTCCGATGTGACGCCTCTTTGCTAACCAGATAAATCTTTCTATAGAACATCAGCTATCTTGAGTGCTTGCCCGACTCTGAAGGCAGATCGGCGCAGCTCTTGAATTTTTCTGAAGTTTCCACGGAAAGCCTCAGCTATTCCTCCAGATATTTGTAAATCCTTAGTCACGCAATGTGCCAGCGCATGTTCACCAAGAGCAGGAAACCGTCTTGCTGCACTCTACAAGTCACACCGACTCTTATGAAATTAAAATGAAGGGCCTTGTATTCATCGAATGTTAAGTCCTACTCTGGTTGGATTGCCAGTCTGTTAAAGAGTATGACTCGCCCTTTATCCCTTGGCGGCCGCTGGCATCTTGAATGACAAAGCGCACTTGACTATAAATTACATCAATTCTTCTACGCAACTCACTGATGTTATCTTCCCCGGCAACATCGGTTTCTAGCGGGCAACCAAACTTCAGAAAGCATATAAGACATAGTTCTCTTCCCATCACTATTGGAGCAGTGGAACCTCCTGTGCTTTCATATTCTATTCATTCGTTTCACCATGCCATCTGACTGAGGGTGTAATGCAGTACCCAAGCAGCACAAATATACTTGAAATTATCATATAGCACGCTATACAGGGTATTCCGAAACTATTGTGCCAAAATGTGAGGGTGAAAAAATGTTTTTTTCTTATTAACCCACAGGCGCATGCGCCTTATTTCGGTACTAATAGGTATCAGAAGAAAAAGCTTTAAAGTATGTACAGGCTGGCCAACTAAGAATGCGAGGTTCTGTATCTGGGAACACACTCATCGCAGAGGCTTGCGGTAAAAAATATTATTACTAAAACGGCCAAGAGAAAAACCTGAAAAATATTTTTAAGTTTCTAAAATGACCGCTACGAGGCGTAATTGCGATCTTGAGTCTAAAAAATTAGAGTTTTTGTGAATTTTGATAAATTAACATAACAAAAAAGACTTGACCTCTAATGTAGAGGACAATCTGAAACTTTTTGCTGTATCTTTGAAAATAAAGTGGTGGGGGTATTTAAAGGTTTCCTCAAGAAACACCCTGTATCTTACAAATGGCTTAATCGACTTTAACACTAAAGTGTTCTTTAAAAAGAGCCATTCTTGGGCTTTGACTGTTCGAATTTTGTTAGTTTCACATGTCGCCGCCAGATGGCTTTTTTGAACATTCCGACAAAAATGGTCAATTTTCTCAAAAAAATTAAATGCATTGGTATGATTTATTTTTTCATGTAAACTTAGCTAAATGATGCCCAAATAGTCTTGCGAAAACCGCATCTCGATATCTTATTCCTAACCAAAAATTTAGAAAAAGAAAATTTTATATGAATATTTAAATTAATTTTTTTCGAATTTTCTTTTATATTAATTTGTGGCCCTGAAAAGGACCGAATTAAAAGAAAGAGGTTTTAATTGCCTCCGTAGATGTTCAAAATGTTGACCATTATGCTCTATACATTCTTGAAGTCATGGGTAGACAGAACTGCAGCTTCAATTTCGGCTCTGGGTATATTCCTTATTGCACTGCTGAATACGGTTTTTCATATTTTCTCGGGTCGTAGGTTAACTGTGAAACAGGATGTCCTTTATTCGACCTCATAAATAAAAGTCAAGACAAGTTAAATCTGGTGATTGTGGAGGCCATGGAAAGAGACTTCCTCTTCCAATCCACCGCTGTTGAAAAACTGCATTAATGTGATCTCGTACAGCAATCGCAAAATGTGTGGGGCACCCATCTAACTGCATATAAGAAGCAAATATGCTTTGCCATGGCACATCTTCCAGCAACGGCGGCAATTGATTGGTCAAGTTAAGACAGACATTGCCATTTAAGGATTGTTCGAAAAAGTATGGCCTAATAATTCTGCTTCCCAGTACACACTATTTTTACCACATTACACATTTAAGCTCCAACGACCTTGGTGCTGAACTTCACGCAACCAATGCAGATTTTCTGCAAACCAGTAATGCATATTGTGCAGATTGACTCTACGGTCGCTATTAAAGGTAACTTCATCGGTCCAAAGAATTTTGAATAAAAATTCAATGATAATAGTCCAACCTCCGATCAAAGTCTTCCTCTTTTAAGGCCTGATGCAAAACGACATGATATGGGTGCATTGGAAAATTAATTAAAATTACTAGTTAAAATTAAATTAAATAGTAGATAAATTCAAATAAGTCAGTATATTGTGACGGTCATTTAAACATACCTATCGTCTTTCAAAATATTTTGAACCGTTCTTCGTGATATGCCAAACTCAAGTGCTAACATGAGAATTTCCTTTGTACGTAGTTAACATTTTCTTGGGTTATTCCAAGTCTCGTTGCCGTTGAAATGTAGGCTTAAAACTATTATTGGCTCGTAAGTTAGACACTAATCGGAGAAAAGTTCTCACTTCGCAAGGACGCCGACTATGAAAGAATATCGAGCCGCCTAAACTCCTTTTGCTACTGCGGCATTCTGAAGACATTCAAAATAAACTGCAAGCAAACCCACAGCTTCATCGTTCATAAAACGCATTATTACGACAAAAATTGTACAAAAGTAAGCCAAACTATTGGCAATTTGAGGTATATTTATGTTTTCATTAAATATTTGTCTTTTTTTGTTTTCATGGCGTCTTTCCATGGCCTGCTAATAATTGCCAAAAAAAAATAAGTATAGGATTTTTGTATGAAATTTTGTTTGGCCTAAATTCTAGGTTAGGAATAAGATATTAAGATGCGATTTTCGCGAGCTTGTTTAGGCATCATTTACCTACTTTTACATGAAAAAAGTCATACCCATGCATTTAATTTTTTTGAGGAAATAAAACACTTAAAGCCCAAGAAGGGATCTTTTTAAAGAACACAATTGTGTTAAAGTCGACTAAGCCATTTCTAAGATACAAGGTATTTTTTATGGAAACCTTTGAATACCCCCCATCACTTTATTTTTAGAGATACAGCAAAAAGTTTCAGATTGTCATATAGTTTTAAAGTCGTAAGTAGTTTTAAAGTTGTCATATAGTTAAAGGTCAAGAATTTTTTTGTTAGGTTAATATATCGAAATTCACAACAACTTTACTTTTTTTGATTCAAGACCGCATTTACGTCTTAAAATATTTTCCAGGTTTTTCTCTTGGCCGTTTTAGTAATAATATTTTTTACCGCAAGCCTCTGCGATGAGTACGTTCCGAGATACAGTACCTCGCACCTTGACCATGCAGATTGGCAGGGCCATGTTCACCAGACCTAACCGCATGCGACTTCTTTTTATGGGGTCACATGAAGGCGCTTGTGTACGACACTTTGCTTCAAACAGAGGAGAGAGTTCACGGATTTTCAACGTGTGCAGGAGGAAATGGTACAATGGTACTGTCACGCTTGCATTGAAGCGGGTGGTTAAAATTTTGAACATTCTTTTAAATTAAAACATTTTTTTTTAATAAACTCTCCCAAATATTCCTTAAGTTTTTATGCCATTTACTAACACGGTTTCCGGTACAAACACATTTCCCCTTGTCTGAGGTTGGATACCACTGCGTGGACCTTAATGCGCTTTTATCACTGAACGCATGCGTCTAAGGGTTAAATAGAAAAAACCGTTTGTTTTCGCAAGATATACTCACCCTAACATTTTGGCACAATAGTTGCGTAATACAAACATCATGTATAATAATATACAAAAACTTAATTGTCGTTAAACTTGATCTTATACTTGATAAGCATTTATATAACTTGTATAAGCTCAAAAAGAGGCCACACTAATAACATATTTTTATTTCATTAAACTTGTTTAATAGTTTTATATAAAATTATAAACTCGATTCCAGTCCATAACAAAGCATTCGTAAAATTATTTTATTAATGTTATATTATTGTTTTATTATTTAAATAAGACTATATAAATACAATTGTAAAATATAAATATTTTAATCAACATCAATTTGTATTCGGCTGAGATTATTTTATCACACTCATAGAGATATCCAATGTTTATAAGCCTTTATACCTTTGGTAAAAAGAGAAGATAAATGAAATTCAAAACAATAGGATAGGGGCCATGACGGTTTAGCTGATCATATTTATAATGATTATTATTTAGGGAAAGATTATTTTAGGATTCTCTCCGTGAATATTTTCTTGCGAAACAAATTTTGCGTCATGTTATAAGTGTAAAGTCCAGTGCAACGATATATTAGAATGGTCACCCGTCAAAACACCAGCATTTTACTTCTCAAACAATGTAAATAGAAGGTGGATGACATTGTTTGGCAGGTGGAATGCTGGTGTTTTGACGGGTGACCATTCTAATATATCGTTGCACTGGACTTTACATGCGCATCTCATTTTTGATGCCTCTTCAGAATATTAAAGATTTTATATGAGTAAAAAAAAAATTCCTAAAATTAAGATTTAAAAAAAATGTAGCTCAATTTTGTCTTACAATTATACTATAAACACGAATAAATTAGAAATATCACAGACTAAATCGAAATTCCAGTATGTTTTTCTTAAAATAGCATATGCACTTCGTAAAAACCAACATGGTAGTAATAAACCTAAATAAATGTCATTCGAAAATGGAGACATTAGATAAATCTATTTAATAATAATTTTATCTCTAATAAAAGTGTTAAACATAGTTCAAAATAATCATCCATTATTCTCAAAGAGACTTAGATATATGACCAAAGTATACTCAAAGTCAAAGTCTCACAAATCAAGCGTCTATTTAAAGGTTACGCGTTTCGCCGCATTAGGGCATCATCAGACCTCATCTAAATACAAAAACTACACACTGACTCTCACTAACATAAATAAGAATATAAAATATAATATGTCTACAACATCATGTACCGTTATTGACTAAAATATTGCGTAATCTTTTAATAGACGCTTGATTTGTGAAACTTTGACTTTGAGTATACTTTCTCCTCGTTTGGTCTTAAACATAGTTGTTTTATACGCGAATGTTATAAACACTTAATAGATGGCGCTTTTATAGGTGTGAAATGCAAAGGTCAAAGGTTTTTTGGTGACTTAGTTCTAAGTCACCAAACAATGTTCAGGTGACAATGTTCTAAGTTTGGTGAAATATTTTTTATGCGAAGCCAAGAAGACAGGTTTGCACGACTGTTTAACGTTACGTGATTTTATTATTCTGAGATCTGAATTGATATTTGGAATTCTTTTAGTAAAAAAACTTCATTATTATAGTTTATTGTCCACATCCTTAGTTCATTACTGATCTTTATGTTTTTAGAAATGTCAGTGAGTTCCTTAACCTTATTAGTACTATTTATAGCTTCTACTTTACTATCGATGTCTGATTTATCAACATTCATTTATTTATTTATTTACGGAATCCATTTACAAAAGCGTTACATAGCATACCCATACAAACATACAGTGTGGTGACTTTAACTGGAATAAATTCAGTTAAAACTAATCAAATTTTATCTCGCAAAATTCCTGAGACCTGTCGATTTTTGTTTATTTTTTTTCACATTTCAAGATAGTTTTTGTATTTTTTCACCTACAGGGGGGGTCCAAATTAACCCAAACTTGTTTTTTTCAAATGGAAAGCCACTTTTTTTAAAATCTCATTGAAAAGAGCCCTTTTTCCTGATTAAATTGCCCTATTTACTTTTGTGATTATCTAAAGAAGAAATACGAAAAAAAAATAAAAACCATTAAATTATTAAAAGTCTCGAAATATTTTGTGTTGGTAAATTTTTGGCGTGTTTGTTTATTTTATTGGTATCGAGACATTTCCTGACATTGTTGTAGTGTCACTGTTAAAGTGAATTTCAACCAGTTGTTAAATAAGTTAACTTATATTGAAAAAATGCCTTATTTATCCGAATCCCACAAGATTGAAATCTAAATGATGATTGGTTATGGGGACAGAAGTCGTACTCAGCTAGAGGTTGCCTACTTATTCAGGCAGAAATATCCAGATTTGCCACCTATTAACCAAGGTACGGTTAGTAAAATCGAAAGCAGATTTCGAGAAGTTGGGCACGTGAGGGATGTTTCAAGACAAAGATCTTCTAAAATCGATGAAAAAACCCAATTAAATGTATTGTTAGCGATGGAAGAAAATCCGATAACTGCAGCCAGAAGAGTAGCTCGCGAAAACTCTATTCATCATAAATTTGTGCTAAAAATTTTAAAAAGTGCAAACAAACGACCTTATAAAATGCAACCCGTTCAAGAGTTATTGGAAGACGATCCAGATCGCAGAGTTCAGTTCTGTGAATTAATGATGAACGCCATTGACGAAAATCGCATATCTTCGGAGTGGATCCTTTTTTCTGATGATGCTACATTCACCCTAAATGGCCATGTTAATAAGAACTGTCGCTACTGGTCTGACGAGAACCCACACTAGGTAAGGGAAACTAATACACAATATCCCCAGAAAACTAATGTTTGGGCTGGCATAATTGGCAGGCAAGTTATAGGGCCCATATTCTTCAATGATACTTTAACTGGGGAAAGATATCTAGAATTTCTTGAACATGAACTAGTTCCAGTCTTACGTGCCTTATATCCGAGTCAGTTCGATCCAGATTTGTATGATGAAAGAATCTGGATGCAACAAGATGGTGCTCCCCCACATTATGCCCGTAATGTACGCCAGTACTTAGATGACAATTTTCCAAACTGATGGATTGGTAGAAGGGGTGCAATCGAGTGGCCGGCACGTTCTCCCGATCTCACCCCACTTGATTTTTTTTTAAGTTTAAACGGTGTAAATTATTGCCTTTGAACTAATTCTTTTTACGATCGGTAGGAATTTTTTGTTGTGGAATGCATGCCGCTTATTATATTGGGTTCTTTTTTGCTGCATTTACGAGTTTTTGTCGAACTTTTTAAAATGTAAACATTCTCAATTAAATGTGGCAGCTACTATAAAACATTGTCACTGTCAAAGTTATGTACAAAAAACGTAAACTGTCATTCTTTTGTCATTGTTATTATCAGCTAATCTAATCTTATTGTAAAGTTTATAAAAGTTATTAATAATATCAGAATTTACAGACAAATGAAAATTTTCATTGTGCAATCGTATGGTAGTGGAAATAGTATGTCGTTAAATTACGTTTAAAATCTTTTTCGTTAAAAATATCCGCTATCCGCAAGTCGAAGTAACAATATCTCCTGCGAGAACAAATGAAACTTTTTGAGGGCACTTTTTTTTCAGCGCACTCCACTATTCAAGTAGCAGAATGGTTGAATAGAACTTTTCCGAATCGATGGATTGGAAGCCACTGCCCAATTGAGTGGCCGCCAAGGTCACCTGATTTAACCATTTCTGATTCTTATTTATGGGACCGGCTCAAGCAAATTGTTTATTCCGAGCCATTACCAAATGACAGGGAATTACTAAAACAAAGAATTAGATATGCTTGTAATTCAATTTCCATTGAAGAAATTAGAAATTCTTTTAAAATGTTTAGGAAAGATATTGAAAAATGTTTCGATAATAGAGTTAGCTACATTGAATAAATTTAAAATAATTAAATAAAATAAATTTTCTTGTTAAATTAGACGTACCATGTACATTTTATTACAAACATATTTTTGAGGATGGTTTGTAAGTCTTAGATCAGTGATTTAACTATTAAACAAATAAATTAGTTAAAATAATTAATATAAAAGAATAAAAAAATTAATTGGTACACAAAACGTAAAAATCAAAGTAGGCCTATGGTTATGAAATTTCGTATTCGGGCATAATTTTGCATTCTAAAAAACTTTTTCTTATAATACTACTTTACCTACTCATAAAATTTAAAAAATGCTCGTATCAAGGCATGCTTGATTTTTTAAAAATAAAATAATGCTAAATTTTATTTTTTAATCAAGCCAAACGGTCAAATTTCAACCCCAAGTTTTTTGTCATTTTTACGTATAAATTCTCTCATCCTGGGACACACTGTAGAATTGAGCTACTTGGAATATAAAATAAGATGATGAATCGGCCAATTTCTTCAATAAGATTAATAGCACAGTGATTAACTGCATACTTACCACTAGTAAAATTGAATGTTCTTGTTAACACTGCCTGTAAAGCAGCCACAGTTTTCTCTAAAGAGTCTTTAAGGTTAGATCCACTTTTATACAAAAAACAAAGTAGTAAAGCGGCAAACAGATCTCCTGAGCCTGTAAATGTCTCATTAATCTTTGGAATAGTCATCTTAAGTCTAAGATCACTCTCATGCCCTAAAAATGCAATGGGTTAGAAACATTTGTGTTTGAGTGGAAATCACTTTTTTAAAACCCACCTTTCTTTTTTGAACTAGCAAAAATGCATATTTTACCCTTACAGACAGGTAGCTCGAGAGATGTTACACACACAACCTGTATTCCCTTTTTATGCAGTACTTCTATAGCCTCCCATACCTTTTCCTCAGTATCAATTTTAATATCTGTTAGCTGCTCAGTTTCATATAAGTTTGGAACTAGTACAGTTGCTAAAGGCAAAATTATATCCTTATAAATTGGCAAAAGTTCTTGGGGTACATACATTTCACCATTATCTCCCATAACAGGATCACACACTAAAAACATCAAGTTTCAAAACAGATGAGTGTTTGTTCAAGCAGTATATCTTTTTACCATATATTATGTTAGGATTCTCATGTTTTAGATGTTGAAGTATGTTAGCGATTTGTTTTAGAAATCCAGGAGAACCAACATAACCAGTAAGTAAATGGGTATATCGAGCTATGCCATTTTCTTTTAAGCCAATAAATAATTCCTCCAATTCATTTTCTGTAATTACGTGACCCTTTACACTTGAGTATCCAGTGTGATTTGAAAACTGTACTGAATTAACAAAATCTACATCGAAACCTAAAATCTGTTGAATTGCTTGAATAATAAATACACTGGCCCGCAAAATTAACCGGACAACGAAAATTTGGTTCAAATTCAATCCTTAATAACTTTTTCAGTATTGCATCGATTTTCATAATTTTTTGCCGAGTTCCTTTGCCGTTTTATTGTCACAATTTTTTAATATCAAAGCTACAAAAAGTTTCAACTGATTTGTTGTTAGACAGGGGTAAATAAAAAGTGGAATTTTAGTCTAAGGTTTTAAGCACCCTGTGGAAAAAATTGACAACCGAATAATGATTCTTTTTGCTGCATTTTTAAGCCCCATCTTTTTTTTACAACTTGTTTTTTGATTCATACCGACATCTGTATTCTTAAAGAAAAAGCACTGGCTTAAAGGAAACAACAAAAGAAATATGTAGAAGTCTCCATAGCATCAACGAATTACAGATTTAATTTTGCTGAACAATTTTGAGTTTTTTAAAGCGTTTTTAAGGTATTTTTCACAACCCATCGCTCTACGAGACGATGGTCGTCCGATTAGGTATATTGCAGAAAGGCTCGGCCATTCAGTACATTACGGTATCCGATGCAATATAAAGGTTCAGATAAACTGGTTATTATTCAAGTAGACCTGGACAGGAATACGAAGGGCCACAAACGCAGTTGAGGATCGATTTCTTTAAGTTCTTCGAGAGTGAATAGCTTCTGCTCCAGCTGTTGTAAGAAGACTGACAAATGTTCACGATACCTTGGTTTCACCTATTACCATACGGAGAAGGTTAGCGGATTAATATTTTAATCATCTCCCATGGCTAATACAGGTGCTCTATTTATTAGATGCGGGTCATCGAAGGCTTCGCCTTGAGTTTGCTCGAACTCATTACATGGAGCTAGAGCTCGGCAAGTAGGCCTGAACAGTCCCTTTTCGACTCCACTCCCAATGCGCGGGCTTCACTGAGTCGGCCCGTCCTTAATAAAGGCTTGCACGTTGTCCCAGTTCAGATCTTTAAGATCTTCCCGTTGGAGTGTCGTTGCTCCAAAAGTTTTCTTTCTCAGGCTGGTATGAAGTTTCTTCCCCTGTACCGCAATTCAGACAGAGTGGGCTTTTTCGTATACCAAAAAGGTGTAGATGCCTGTTTAAACTGTTGTGCCCAGTCAGGATTAACACCAAGTCTTTGATACTCTGATACTCGGTCTTTGTTAGCAGTAGCCTTGCTTTAGAGCCGTCATGGTCTGGTATCATTTCCTTGGACTGTCTACATCCTTCTGTCTTCCAATTCTTCCTTGTCTTTTCCCAGGCCCAATTATTAAGTGCCTGGAAGATTTGTTTTTTGCTAAGACCGAGTCAAGGTTCGGGGCCTACGAGACCTTGTGTTGCCAGTTCGTCGGCCCGCTCATTGCCCTTAACACCCTGGTGACCTGGGACCCACCTCAGTCTCGCTTCTTTGTGTACTGCAAGCCTTTCCAATGCGTCTCTGCATTCCTGGACTAGCGCTGAGCTGGCCCTGGGTTTCTGAATCGTCTTGAGGGCAGCTCGACTATCGGAGTAGATGCAAATCCCCCCGTTACCTTCCAATGCCTCTCGTTTGTTTGCTACTTCGAGTATAGCAAACACCTCCGCTTGGAAAACTGTGATGTGTTTCCCTAGCGGGAAGGATTGCCCTGTGTTCGTTTCCATCCTGTACACTCCGGCTGAATTGGTGCTTTTCATCCATGATCCATCTGTGTACCAGACCTGGAAACCACTTGGCTCTTTAATTTGGTTCGCCGACCATTCTTTCCTTGTCGGGATTTCGACTTGAAACCCCTTTTTTAACCTTAGTTTTGCCATTTTCTGTAGTGCATCTGGATGTCAGAACTGGTATGTTCTTACACATCCTGAGAGCAATCGTCACAATCACACAATGGCCGTGTCCTAAGTGAACATTACGCCACCCTCCGCTATCCTTCATCCTCTTATGCGCCACCATGGCCTCACTCTCAATCCAGACTGGGAGGTCCGGTAGCCCAAGAAGAATATTTAGTGGTGCTGCAGGTATTATTCGTATAGCTCCAGTAATTCCCAAGCAGACTAGTCTTTGCAGTCTGGTCAGCTTTTGGGCGTTAATGACCTTCAATACGGCTGGCCACCATGCCACGGATCCGTACGAAATCCTCGATCGTATGACTGCAGTATAAAGCCACTGAAGAACGTAGGGTTTTAGACCCCATCTTGTACCTTTTATTGTTCGCCGTAATTGCCATATTAAGGCTGTTGCCTTATTAACTGCCTGCTCTACGTGAGCTTGCTGTCTAAAGTAACTCCCAAGTATTTGACCTGCTGCCTCAAAGTTAGGCGAGTCTGATACATAATGGGAGGTTTAAAGCCTGTCAAGTTCCCAGCTCCTAACTCTTCAGTTAGGCAGAACTGCGGCGAGTTTCAAACTTCCCGAGGGCCGCATTAGAAGAGGCATTGACAAACGAGTGGCAAGAAATACCCCAAGATGCGAATGCTTCTTTAGTTAAATGTATGCCCGAAATAATGAGTTGTTATTCAAGCTTGTGGTAATAGTGCATTATTGCATTGTTTCCTTCAAGTCAGTGCATCATTTTTAAGAATACAGATATGGGAATGAATTAAGAAACAAGAAAAAGTTATAAAAGATGAGGCTTGAAAATACAGCAAAAAGAATAATTACCCGATGGTCAATTTTTTCCACAGGGTGTTTAAAGGTTTAGAGTAAAATTCAACTTTTTAATAAATTTTTGGCAAAAAATTATTAAAATCGATGCAATACTGAATAAGTTATTAAGGATTGAATTTGAACAAGATTTTCGTTGTCCGGTTAATTTGGCGGGCCAGTGTAATTATTTATTTAGGTGGGATTCATAAGACAATAATACCAGGCTCTCTAATCATATAATTATTAGTCATAATTACAGACATAGTACTGTCGGCATTAAGAGTTGAAATATTACAAGTTTTGACATTCTGATTATGACTTAAATGGAAATATGCACGCACCACCAGCATGAAAGCATAAAATACGCAAATAGAGCGCCTATATTCTTGGAAGTTCATTATATATGTTATTGTATTTTTATTATATGAGAATTTATCATCTATACAGTTATTTTCGGCAACCAAGGAAGTCAATTGTCAACGGTGCATACCTCTTCATATATCACAGTCAGCTGAAAAGTCTCTGTAATATACAGTAAATGATTCATTATGATTGTTAAGTGACACACGGTTTTACATTAACATACCATAAACATCAACGTGTTAAGTGATCAGGGTAACTTTTTCTGAAAACAAAAGAAAAACAATTACTTAAATGAAAACTTGGTTTCTTGATAGACTATCGGCTCATTGTACCGGTGAAAAAACCAGAGAATTATTTACAATGTTCTCTGACCAGTTGTTCAGGGGCGTAGGACCATGTTACTGACCGATGAGATTGCCCGATGACGCCTCCTAAATTTTATTTATGGAGTAATTTAAAGGGAAAAGTGTACCCATCACCGGTATAGGGTAAAGAATATCTGCGGCAACGAATTATCAATTGCTTTAAAGAACACACTAGTATTAGGTACTACAGCATTCTATATTTTAGCACTCGAATTCATATTAAGGAGGAGAATTATCATTATTGATTAACATAGACCACGCTATTACTTAGGTTAAACTTAAGTGCCTAGTTCATCATACGGATTAACGTATGGTATGTACTATTTATTCAATTTAACTACAATCACTCAGACTCAAACTTCAGTCACTATGGCTATGACATAAACTGATAAACACTGAAGAAAATTATTAAATTAAAAAATCCTTTGGAAGATTTATAAAATTAAAACAGTGTGACTATAAATGTAAAAGAATCAATTGAATAAATAGTTTTAAATATTAAATTGTCTTCAGAAATATTCATGTGATTTTGGTGTGGTATTCAAAATCATGTCAGACAGTAAGATGTTTAATTTAACAATCCATTTGTTAACGGCGATAGAAATAGTGCTTACTCTACACTTCCATAAGATTGTCACATAGTAAAAAATTGTGTAAATTAGACTAAGTTTGATCTCAATACTAGTGAGTAATAATTAGGATAAATAAGAGGCGACAAAGAACCTTTGTGTCAAAATGAGTTTAATTAATCGAAAATCGAAATGGTAAGTATATCAATAAAGCTATAATTTTTATAACTATATATTTTTTATACATTGCGGCTTAATTGCCCCCCCCCCCCCCCTTATCTTCTAAATTCGTTTACATAAAAAATTGAATTTTGAGCAACCTAAATACTACTTTTGGGTCCCTAGCTCATTATGCAAAACTTCAAAATGGCGGCGGGACGCCAAAGGAAACACAAGGTGACAGTAGAAAAACAGTAAGTGAGATTTGTAACAGAAAATGTGAAATGATAATAAAATTTATGATAAAGACTTAATAAAAATAAAATAAATGATAAAATGTAGGTAAAATGAAACAACATTTTTTTTAAGTATTGGACATAAATTAGCAAACAAAATACAACAAATAAGAATACATTTTGCAGAACAAAGTATTAAACATGAAAAATCATTGTGCTCCAGAATGACCAATATTGCTTTTTCCATAACCTGGAAAGGGCAATAAAAGCTAGAATGTTAGGAGTTCATAGACAACACCTTCAAATTTGACAAAAATTTGTACGGATTTCAAAATAAAAGCAGCATTTTGAAACAAATAATAGATCTACTAGATAATAATAATAATAATAATAATAATAATAAACATCTTTTATTAGCATATGCATACAAATACTTATAAGTAAAATACATTATAATGCACACACCCAGATTACAGAGTTTAGCCATAGGTCATTCTTCCACTTAACCAACTGTAAACCCTATGTGCCATGCAGTAAAAATAATATATATAATATAAATAACAAAAATAATAAATATTCTTTCTTATCTTATTTACTGATCTCATTCAGTAAACCATATTTATAGGCAAGCTTAAATTTATGTAATGAACAGTGTTTAAGATTAGGTCAAAGGGTATTATAAGTTTAATACAGTTATATGAAAAGCCATTTTGAAATAGTGAAGTTCTATGCTTAGGAATTGAAAAATAATTAAACTCTCTTAAATTTAAGTTATGTACATTCGATCGTAGCTCTAAGTATTTAGGTTTCTTATAGTCTAAAAGTTTTCTAAATAAAATCATAGAATCCAATTTGTATATATTATTGCACCGTAACTATCCGATGCTCTTGATGCTGTTAGATACATGATCATAGTTTCTTAAGTTAAAAATAGATCTACAGCATGTGTTTTGAACATATTGAATTCTTTATTTGGTAACAACATCTAAAAATGGATAGTACACAATTAAACAATATATTATATATAGACATAACAAGACTACTGCACATCTTTTTTCTCATTTTAAAATGTACCTATTGGCATACTTTATAATGAAGACATTTTTATGTAATTTCTATGTAACATGTTTATTATATTTATATTAAAACAAAAATTGATGCCCTCGAGCGAGAGGAACTGTTATTTACTCTAACAACCTGTGACCTGTTTGACAAATAGAATCTAAAAAGAACGTGTTGGGGTGTTATCAAAGCCAAACGAGCAAAGAAGGTTGTGATTAATCACATTGAAGGCCCTTTAATAGTCAAGTAATACCAATATTGCTGCCAGCTTTTCATCAAGAAATTTTACAATTTTATCTATAATATTAAGCAATGCAGAAGTTGTTGTCCCTTTAAGAACCCTGATTGATGAATAGGAATTATGCTATTCTGGTTGAGATATTTGGATATTTGGGTATGAACTATCCTTTCCACTACTTTGGATAAAATGGGTAAACAAACTGACTGGACGCAAATCGCTAATATTTATCTTACACTTTCATCACAGTTTGTTTTTTGAAAACCACTGTAGAAATAATCATTTTTGGCATTTACATCAGAAAAACTTGAAGAAAGATCATTGTTTTCTTTTTTAGAAGTGTATACATTATAATCATGCAGTGTTTTCCAAACTTTTCACTGATTTTCTAGATTTGAAACATAGGTCAGATATGTTTTTTCTCTACGAATTGCCATTTTAACAGTATTTCTACGAATTTTATATAGCTGTATGTTTTCAGTAGTATCTTCATGTCTAACCCTAACCCTTGTCTTACCACATAGTGATATAGATAAAAATAGGTACCTTGTAAATGTGTTTGTTAATCTGCAAAAAAACATTTGATACACTGGATATTAATTTGTTATTAAAAAAGTTTAAGAAAATCGGATTTCAAAGTATATGTCATGAGTTCTTACAAACATACTCTGTTGGAAGACGATAGCAAACAGATGTGAATGGGAAGCTAAGTAAGGAAGCTGGTGTTGATGTAAGAATTGCCCAGGGCTCGGTGTTGGGATCTTTGCAATATTTGTTATATGTTCAGTCTTAAGCATTTAGGATAAAAAGTCAACAATTTTGTGATGATATGGTGCTATTCTTACTTCGGGAGTTACTAAAACAGAGAAAATGAAGAAACACTAAAAAGTCAGCTAAAAAAGTATTATGATTGGCAGTGGCAGCTTAATATATAATATTGAAAAGACAGTTTATAAACCAAGTTGGTAAAAAACAAATGAATCCTATAATAAAAAAATGCCTTAGTGTAAAAAAAAAAGCAAAGTGATACAAATATCTTACATCAATATTGGGTGCAAGAAGAAGGTGCAATTATATGTTAAATATAAACTCAAAATATTGTTTAAATAACAGCTTTATAAATTCGCATTTAAAGTACCTGATCCATGCTAAACAATTACCAGTGAAAAAGAAAATAAATTATAAAAATTAAAAAATCTATTTCCAATTCATCCACTGAATGAATAGGGAAGCACAACTGATGAAGGATTTCTTGGGGTAATCTGGGATTACAAGAAAGTGTCCAAGGATATATTTGTTCTTAGGGGCCTATCAGAGGTGTATTGCATGAGATTTTGGGCAATACCTACTTTGCCCTTGTTCAGGTACACTTATCCTTTGGGATCTTGGCATGGAGTCACTCATCCCAAGCTTGGGGATTGTTTGCACTGCAGAGAAGAGCTGTTAGGGAATTGGCTGGTTTGAGTTACTGTGATGATTGTAGGGAGGCCTTTGTATACATTGCCAACTTCTTATACTACCATGTCTATATATTTTTGAAGACTTGTTATAAAAAAAGCAACATTTAATACACTAAAAACAAAACTTCATTCCACTTTACTGGCATCTGGAAAAGCGCCTTTAAAAGTGGGCTATAAAACTCTTTAATATTCTACCAACAGAAATTAAATTTTAAACAAAAGTGAAGTCCATTTAATAAATATATGTTTTTATTCATTAGATGAGTCCATTGAATTTAGATTTTAATAAATGAACAGTAATTAGACTTATTTCTGTCAAAATTGTCACAGGTAATTTATTGACATGCATTCATGACCTAACGTCAAAATCTAAGTATCTATCAATCTAGCTTGTAAGTTTTTCCAGACATATATTTGATATTGCCTCACATATGTGAACGATTTGTTTATTTTTCATGAATAAAGGTGTATGAGTATGAGTAAAACTACTTTACGCCTAGTGAAAGCCAGTACACAGAATTATAATTTTATTAAATTAAAGAACTTAAACACTGAACAATCTAAGCTAATGTATAAGATGCAAAAAAAATCTTATAAAAACAAATTCTACTCTCAAACAAAACAAGGAGTCATGGGTTTAATGTAAGAACAAACAAACAACCCAGAACATATATACAACTATGCATAAAAAAAAATGTATCATAAAAGTTTCCTCTAATCTTAGTGTCCAAGCTAGATCCCCTAATTTTAAGTGAGATATTTACAATAGTGATAGATGGGAATAGTTAGGAAGGTTTTATAATTCTGGGTGCAATTAAAATATGCAAAAAATATTTTTTGATTTTTTTTTGGAAAAAAATCCACTTGAAAATTCACTACTCTGTCATCAGAATATTGTTTCCAGTAAAATTACAGACATTTTAAGGGGTCTTGTCAACTTTAAGTATCTCCGACTTTTCAAAATTTTAAAATGTGAGCAGAAAGAGTATTTTAAAAAGAATAGATTAAGAGAAAAAAATTTGCGGATTATTCACATAGGACACTAAAAAATAATATTTAATTTTAATTATATCAAAAAAGTAGACCTCTTTCTCTCTAGTCTATTTGATGATCAAAATTCGTTACTATTGATAATTACATTGTCAAACTTTTGACATATGATCTTGCAGTTGCCAAATTGTGTATATTTTCTATGATAAACATAATTACTCCGCTAAAGCTCAATGTAAGTAATAAGAAACAAGCACATCTAAAAAGCATATCTTTTTTTTTTTTTTTTTTTTTTTTTCAAGTACTTTACTGTCGAAAATTTGGTACATGTACACGAATTTTATTGACAAAGCTTCAGAAAATAAATACAATCAAATCAGATTTTACAAAACAAATATAAAAAATTTATACAACATATAAAATGCCTAAAAAAAAAAATGCAAGAGAAAATGTTACAAACAAAATCTTTATAAAATAAAATACATGCATGTAGACATAGGTAGCAGAGATAAAGGGACATATAAAGGTATGTTCAAAATTAAAATTAACAGATTAAAAGCTTAGCATCTACTACACAACATCCTCAGCCTTAAAAAAGTCTTCAATCGAATAAAAGGCTTTTAGAAGCAAATATGACTTCAGTTTACAACGAAACTGGCGCAAAGACTGAACACTAAATAAAAAATTAAACCACACATAAATCATTAAACCGCGATATATAAATGAATCTTTGATAGATGTAAAATGAGGAATAGGAAGGGGAATATTATTAATCTGTCTGGTAGGATAACTGTGATGTCGGATTGGAAAACTGTTCTTATTTTTGAATATTAAACATGCAGTTTCCAAAATAAATAATGATGGTAGGGTCAAAATACCAGAAGATTACCACAATGCATTCTAGAATGGGCCCTAAATAAACTTCTGACAGCCCTCTTTTGCAGCACAAAAACAGACTGAAACAGATAATTTGAACATGCACCCCAAAATGGAAGAGCATACCTTAAATGCGACTCGAACAAAGCAAAGTACACATCACGAGCAACATCTCTCCCCAGTTCATGAACGGTTGCCCTAACAGAGAAGCAGCCAGAAGCAAGTTTTTTATTTAACTTTATTATATGGTCAGAAAACTTTAAATCTTTATCAATGACTAAACCAAGAAATGCAGAATTGTCTACCATGTCCAATGCGTTCTCACCAAAATCAAGACTCTCAGCTTGAAAATTGAAACCAATAATGTGGGACTTTGACATATTTAAGCAAAGTTGATTGGAATCACACCATTGCTTTAATTTCAGGAGATCGGCTGCAACATCTCTGACAAGCTGCTTGGGATCTTTATTTGACCATAAAACCGTTGTGTCGTCAGCAAACAATGTAAAATGTCCACATATGCTAAGAGTAATAAGATCATTAATGTATACAAGAAATAGAAGGGGACCAAGAACTGATCCCTGTGGAACATCTTACATAAGAGAAAACACAAAAGACATCTAAATCTATCTGCCAAAATAATAGCAGTGTTTATACATTATTATAGTAAATGGGTTTCACTATTTGTAAACAAGCTAATACCCAGTGCTGAAAAAAATTCAGACCCTTATGCAGGTCTTACGCCCTCCTTGTGCTTAACTCCATCTAACACAACCCAAAATCAACCCAATGCAATTCAACCGAGCTCAAAACACTAAAAAAATTCATATGGAAGAAATAAAAAAATTCTTTAATCAAGGAACATGTCAATGCTGTCACTTCCTGGCGTTATGTCAAATAAAACAGAATAATAAAGGAAGATGGAAGGGAATGTTGTTTTTGTTATTTATATGAAAAATAAATTTTCTTTATAATTAATTTTAAATAAAATATTCCTATATTTCATATTATTTTTAATTCAGATCGAAATCTGAAAAGTACCAAAACAATAAATAATACATTATGGGTATCTTTGGTATGTTGTTTACACAAAAATAAGGGACTTGGTTACAAGAAAAGGTAAAAACAATTTTTTTTTTGTTATACTGAAGATGGTTTTTTCCACTTATTTTCGAAACGGGTAAATATAAAAATTTTAAATTTTGGTATTCTCCCAATTTTGATATGCTGAATTTAGTTGTCATTTCATAATTTTCATTATTTAGTCAGGTGCGTATCATTTAGGGGGTGAGCCTACAAAAATACTTAAAAAAAAATTGTTTGCAAAGTTTTTGTTTTTTTTTCTTTAAATTTTAAAAATTGGAAGCTTTTTACGTAAAAAAGTCCTCTTGGTCAATAACGCTAGGAATTACCATTTTCGAGAAAAACGCATTTAAAAATAACGCTGCATAGTATTTTAATAACAATTTTTATTAGAACTCAATAGCACGCTTCAAAAGTAAATTTACAAATAAAATTGCAAACAGATAAAAATACTAATTTATTTGAGGCAAATGTTCAAACAAGTTTTCGTTTTCCTGAATGCATAACCTGGATCTTTTTTGAATGTTTTGGGTCGATCTAAGAATTTCAAATTGGTTTTTTCTCATTTTGGCCTGCAGCTGCGAGAATGCGCCTCTGAAGCTCTTCTAGAGTATCAATTTCGGTGGCATAAATAATATTGCACATATTACCCCAAAGATAATAATCCAGAGGATTAAGGTCGGGCGATCGTGCAGGCCAGTTTATTGGACCACCTCCGCCTATCCATCTGCCTGTAAAATTATTGTCCAGCCAGTTTCTCACCTGTCGGCTGTAGTGAGCTGGTGCCCCATCATGCCGAAAAATCATTTCCAGCCGAGTTTCTATGGGAACATCATCCATTAAATCTCTGAGATTGTTTTGAAGAAAATTTAAATAATGACGACCTGTGTGGCAAAATAATTGGGCCTATCAATTTATCTCCTATCAAACCCGCCCATACGTTAAAGGAACATCTATGCTAAAAGTTAGTTCGTCGAACTACTCTCGGATTCTCGATGCTCCAAAAATGATTATTACGGCTGTTAAAGCCCTTACTCCTAGAAAAAGTTGCCTCATCTGACCACAAAATTTTTTGATGAAGATTTGGGTGATTTTAAATCCAATGACAAAAGTCTACTCGAGCTGGAAAATCTTCTTCTAACTTCTGAACCCTTTTATAATGGAAAGGATGGTATCCTAACATCTTAGTCATTCTTCCAATCTGAAATTATTTTTAAATATTTTAAATTGCATAGGAAATAAGCCTAAACCTTAGTAAGCCACTAAACATTCCAGTTAGTCATCAAAAGGATTTGTTTTGGGGTGTTTGATGTTTGTGATAAGACTTATCCAAGTAAATAAAGTAAATAATAATAATAATAGTAATTAGAGTATTTTGAAATGAATTTAATGCAATTCGACGATAATAATTAATAACAACACTATTTATACCAATCTCAATTTTCAGTTATAAGTACTTTAAATTTAATTTTTTGGATCACAAATTAAGTACTTAAATATTTATTTATCATATTTAATTTTACTTACATTTGACTTTGGGATATTGGTAATCTCTTCTAAGGTTCTCAATGATATTTGAGGGTTTTCTTCAATTAAATTCAGTACTTCCCAATAACCATCATTTGCAATTGGTCTTCCTTGCCCTCGAGCATGTTCAAAGGATCCATATTCAAGTAAATTTCTATGAATTCTAACAAAAACTTTTCAATGTGGAAGCCTTCTTGCAGGAAACCTCCGCCAATACTCTCGTGCAGCGGCATGTGCATTTCCATTGCAAAACCCATACATAAAATAAATATCTACTTTTTCACGGGTCGAAAAGTCTTCCATAGTTAAAAAGATATTAACAATTTGAATGCAAAATGACAACTAATCAATTACAACAAATGTTAATGTCAGTATGCAGTGTGTCAATTTTTTCCAAAGCCTGCTACTAAGTTTTCATAAAAATTGGTAGTGAAAATAATACTATGCAGAGTTATTTTTAAATGCGTTTTTCTCGAAAATGGTAACTTGTAGAGTTATTGACCAAGAGGTACTTTTTTACGTAAAAAGCTTCAAATTTTTAAAATTAAAAAAAAAAAAAACAAAAACTTTGCACACAATTTTTTTTAGGTATTTTTTTAGGCTCACCCCCTAAATGATATGCACCTGACTAAATAATGAAAATTATGAAATGACAACTAAATTCAGCATATCAATTGGGAGAATAAAAAATTTAAAATTTTTATATTTACCTGTTTTGAAAATAAGTGGAAAAAACCATCTTCAGGTGCCCCCTTTAAAAGGGGTGTAGCTCCCTTGGGGGGTGTTTGCCAATATATGTTTATAGGGAAAAGTGAGGTTATTTTTGACCAAAGAATACAGGGTTCGCGTTTTGTCCACTAATTTTGTGACACCCTGTATAAGCAATTTCATCTTTTTGGACTTTTTTTTATGCATAATTTTATTAAAATTAAATAATTTTTCCAAAACTACAAAATTTTTAGTTGCAAAAAAGTAAAACTGGTAAAATTGAAATTTGAACCCAGGCTGCTGGGCTCATAGTTCACTTTCATTACCATTAAGCCCCTTAGATTATAGGTTTTTTGGAATCTACTGTATACCTTATATTTTGTGCTAACATATGGCCTTTTCCCATTGAAATACCCTGTAGGATATTAATGAATACATAATAATTTTTTATATATTGGAAAAATAATGAATTTCACTATTGGACTTCCAGACTTATACAAATAGGTCAGACATTCCTATACTTATAGGATAATAATAGTTACCTGCATAGGAAAAACTGCACTTTTATTTCCAACATATCCAGACACCACATGACTTTGGATGGAAAGAACTCTTGGCTCCATTAGTTCTTTTTTAGCCAATTATAAGGATTTAGTTAAACCTGAGTCTATAATTGTTATCTGGTATAATTTTAGCACTTGCTATTTATCCTCTGTTATAACTAAAATGTGAATTAATGCTCGATTACGTCTATTATCTTTATATACCGATTAATCTGGATAAACACTTAAACAACTAATCATATCATTTTAGAAGAATACTTACATTATTATCTTATAAAAACATTCTTTGTATATGAGTATGAGAAATTATTTATGAATTAAATGAAATGACAATGAAACTTAAATGAATAATAGAAAAAGAGTGTATTAAACAAATGTACAAGGTTTTATTATATTTTTTTATAGTAGGCAATAATTGATGTCAAGGAATAATACTGCTGAATATAAACAAAACTTAATTGTCATGTATGACAATCAGCGATTTGCGGTTGCCAGCCCGCGCTGCGTCATCATGATTCGATCGAAGCGTTAAGGGCGGTTCAGACACAACGTCTTATTAAACAATTTATCGAATCAGACAAGTCGCATCAAGTAAAACGACGCGTGTAGACCACAAAACGTATGTCTTGCATGATCGACATAAGGTTGTTCCGTAAGTCGAAAATTTGATGTGCGAGCACGAAGTTAATAAATATACCTGGAACCACGAACTTAATAAATATATCTGGACTGTCCATTCAATGAAAAGTAAGTGACCACTATTAGGTGGCCGCCATTTTCTGTGATTGTGTCCTTCCGATGTTGGTCACTCTGACAAATTTCAGGCGTGCTAATAGTAGGGAAATAAAACAAAGTTTTGGGAGTTATGTTTAAAAAAAATAATAAAAAGTTACATTTAGTTAAGAAAAGATGCGATAAGATAGATGAGAGAAGTATTTTTGTTGTACTTCTTTAAGAATTTCGTTAAACTTTATGAAAGAAAGTAATCCTCACCTAAAATGAGACAGTTTCAATTAACTTGGGATAGATGCATGCACTTTAAAATAATTGTTTTATTATTCTGATAAATTTGAATTTTATAAATCCTAATACCATCAAAATGATGATCTTAATTTAAATTTTTGCTTGTGTTTATTTAACAAATTTAGTTAAGAACATTTTATTTTCTTTCTATTTTTACTTTACTACTTCTACTTTCCTTCTATAAACAGAGTTTCCACATTAACCCCTAACCACTATTGACGGGGTCAAATTGACCCAGAGACGCCTTTAAACTGAATGTCCCCCTCCAATTTTGTAACTTGGGGGCAAGGCTTCACGACTTTTGTCTAGCGCGCGTGTTTACTTTTAGTAGCACATTAACTACGTAAAAATGCAGCTTCGTTGTGGCCGAATTTACGAAAATGGGTCAAAATGACCCAGCGGTAGTTGTTGCGTTATAAATATTTTCAATTTAGCACTTTATGAAATAATTATTTTGGTAAGTTTTTTTGCATAAAAATTGTTTCGAACAAGTGTTTATTGGAATTTTTGTATCTAGTTATCCATAAAAATTAATTCCAAATTATACACGGATGCGGAGCTTTTAGACATTGTTATAGAAAATGACGATTTTTGGCAGGACCTCGAAAACGTGGATGAAACTAATGAGTTCATGGATGATGAAAATGGCACCAATGTACCCTTGGAAATTGCTGAGAATGAACAGGACGCTCTTAGAAAAATTTTAGAGGATGGAGATAAAAGCGATGATTCTGAAGAGGACTGCGAGCTATTTAGTGAACATGATTCTCTGAGTAAGGCTTCTGGGGTTTCTGGCAATGATGATTCTGAGGAAGATCAACCTCTAATCAATTTTACGTCTTGGTTTGGAAAGGATGGAACAAGATGGTCAAAAGGAGCAGCAACACGTGGAAGAGCAGCAGCTCATAACATTATTTACACTAAACCAGGTTTGAAGGGCTATGCATTGTCCAATCCACCCAAGTCACCTGAGTCAGCATGGAACTTACTTATAAATGATAAGATCCTAAAGATAGTTTGTAAATTTACAAATATAATTACGTAGGGCTGCCAGAGGAAAATTTCAGCCAACGTTTATTGCCAAAACAAGTGAAAATGAGCTAAAAGCATTTTTTGGTTTGTTATATCTTCAAGGCTTATTCAAGTCTGGTCATGAGGATCTAAGGTCAATGTGGTGTACTGATGGAACAGGAAGAGACATTTTTAGAGCTACAATGAGCCTTGCAAGATTTTCTTTTTTGCTTTGTTGTTTACGCTTTAATGATTTACAAACCAGGAAGGAAAGGATCAAATTGGACAAACTGGCGCTGATTTCAGAAGTTTTTAATACATTTGTGGATAACGCACGGGAAATGTATAACCCTGGTGATAATGTTACCCTGGATGAGATGTTGGTACCCTTTAGAGGTAGATGCGGATTCCGTATGTACATCCCTAGTAAACCAGCTAAGTATGGCTTGAAAGTACAAATTCTGGCGGATTCAAAGATCCACTATATGTTGAACGCCGAAGTATATACAGGTGCCCAAATTGGAGATCGAGCCCCTAAAGAAAAACGTTTTTCGAATCCTTCGGAGGTTGTGCTTCGTTTGACAAAGCACATAATGGGTACCAACCGCAATGTAACCGCTGACAACTGGTACTCTTCAATTGGTATAGTAAATGAGCTGCTGAATAATAAGCTTACTTATGAAGGCACTCTAAAAAAAATAAACGTCAAATACCACCAGAATTTCAACCCAGCCGTATGCGACAACCTAAAAGTTCACTGTTTGGGTTTTCTCCGGCGATTACCATGGTATCATTTGTTCCAAAAACTAATAAAGCAGTTGTATTAGTATCAAGTATGCACCACGATAATAAGATAAATGAAATTTCATTGAAACCCGATATTTTTTTTTTGTTAAATAGTTGTTAAGGGTTAATAGATACAACCATCTATAAAAATCAAAATAAAAATGATTTTATTACGGTTTGTAATTATTAACGGTTTAAATAGTAAAAATAAACTCTATATATTATTCTGTGATAAACAACACAAACAGACAATTCATAATTCGGTTTTGAGAAACAGTGAACCAAATACGTTTAAATAAGGATGCTGCTACAATATCCATGTATTAAATAAGGAGGAAGCTATATCGCCTGTTGCAGACCATATATCCAAGCGTGTCGTTTAAAAAATAGCCAAAAACTAAGCAATCCGTTATACTCACAATTGACAATCTTATTTAGAATCAGTCATATCGAGTGATCGTGTCGAGATTTTAGTGCGTGATTTTGGAATCCCAATTATGGTTTAAAAACAATGTCGATAAAAAAAAAATTTAAGCCATATTTTAGCGATTAAGCGCCCTACTCGGTTGCCTTACGACATCTTAAGGATGGTTTCAGACGGTACCATATCGATACCATTTATAGCGCGCGATAAATGGTAGCCATATGGTATTTATTTTTCACACACAAGTATAAAAAGTTACCATATAATATAACAGAGCTTGCGTTGTTGCCGAGTTCAGTATGTTCCAAAGTGCCATGGATCAAAAACGTGTAGCTTTATTAGCGCTTCTTTTTAGGAGAAGAAAAAAAAACGACGTTGTGCTTTTAATAAAACACGGCAGTTCTGGATACATCCTTTGTTAGAAGCAAGATACGTAGATGGGGCTTTTTATACACTTTTTGAAAAATTGCTTCAACATAAAGAAAAATTTTTCAATTATTTCCGGATGAGCCCAGAAACTTTTAATTACCTACTGGAGCGTTTATTAGACTCTATTAAAAAAGAAAATACAACGATGAGGTTAGGTATACCTCCCAAAGAAGATGTAGACGTAAGGTGAGAAGAGCCTACTGATACAGGTCTGAGTTGACATTCGTATCTTATTCCTTTAATTTCTTTAATCAATGTTAGTACTCCCATACGAAATTCTAGCTTTTCGTCCTCTGTAAAGTTTTACTGTAGATGTTACAGATTTAAAAAACACTGTATCTCCATCTATTTCTTCTGGAGGAGGCCGATTTTAAGAAGATGCTTCTATAGCTTTTAAAATCGCTCTATCTGTTTCATCCAATTCTGATATTTTATTTCGTTTTCTAGAGAAAGAAGAACTTGGTCCTGGCTGTGTATTTTTACCTTGATACAATTTCTTAAGTCGCTTATCCCTCAAATTTTCCGCATTGCATTGCTTTTTCAACTACCGTTTAACACGAGCACGAAGGTTTGTGGAATGTTCGTTTGGCATATTAACTAACAAATATAGAATTTTTCATAGACCGCTAAATGTTTCTAAAGCATTCGCTAAAGATATTGTTAAAGCTGCTATAATTTTACACAATGTGGTTCGTCAAAAAGATGGATTTCGCCAGATTGACATGGATATTGCTTTACATACTACAGGATTACAAAACCTTCCCCAGCGCGGAGCTGTCAGAGGTGGAAGGCATGCCAATGACGTAAGAGATGCATTCGCAGAATATTTTGTAAGTCCAACCGGCTCCTTACCTTGGCAAATGACGAAAATATAATTTATTGTACGTTATGTATCCAGTTAAATTTAATTAGTAATTAAATAAACATGCTTTCATTTTTATTTTTATATGACCTTATTAATGACGGATGATTAGACCAACATTAGCAGACGAAAAATATAATTTACTCAGTTTAGCTTGTTTAGCTTGCAGAAGCAGTTTACTCAATAAATGAAAGGAAACATTGGAAAGGACTTACTCTGGCTTCCCTGATGTTTGCTCCCGGACTATAAGAATTCTTCACTTTCACACTTTAATTGCTGCTGTTAAACACCGCTCGTCGAAGTCGATTGAAGACTTATACAGAAATTTCGGCTCAATTTTCGAAATAAGGTTTTCACAAATACGACATCTTGTAGCTTACTCAATTACCCATAGGTTAAGGTATATCATGGTGAGAAGATGATTCACCAAAATATGTACAAAGGTGGTAAATACAACATATTAAAGAAATATGGATTTATATAGATTATAAATCTTTAAATCTAAGAAGACAAAAGGAATGTAAACAATAACAAAACATTAGATAGATAAATATATTTTTCTAATGTATATAGTAAAACGAAAAAACTTACTTATTTTGGTGAAAATATCGGGCAACAAGCACTAAATGTTTTTCAGTACTTAAACCCGTTCCGTAATTCGGATCTTCATCAGAACTAAAATTATACATGCACCTATTATTATTATAATTAAAATTTTTTTTACGTACCTCATTGTTAGCTCTGTTATAATATAAGTTCACTTAAACTATATACAAATTAAACGTATATTAAATTGGATAGTTATAAGAACCAAATTAAAACATGCTGCAAATCTTGCCGAGAAAGACCAACAATTTGTCTATGTATTGACTATTTGTCATGCGCGAAAATAAGGGTATTCACCGCCTGATACCAAAGCAAAAACTCGAATAGGTAATCGACAGAGACGATAAAAGAATTTAAAGTGTGACTGCTACTGTTTAGATGTCGCAATGAATTGTAATTATTCCTATTAATTATTATTCTGTGATGTTTCCTTTTATTTTGTACATTAATTTGAAAATTGAAAGTAGGAGTAAAAGTTTTAACGGTAGATATTAATGGCTTTACGGTAGAGCGGTAGCCATAGCATGAAAACGGTAGATCTACCGCAAAAACGGTAGACCTGGCAACGCTGCTACTAGGTACTCTCCGCTCCACTGACACAATATTTGGTGAAATATGGAGAATTTTGAGGTTAATTTTTGAGAATAAAATTTCATAGTTCGCAACAATGATAAGGACCCGGTTGCCGCTGGGAATTCAGTTAACAGTTCAGTGTAGTGCGGTTGGGAATATTGGCGGGATATCTAAATAATAGTAATAAATACGAATATAAAGAGTAGCCAATAAATACGGTGACAGTAAATAATTTTAATAGTCGTCAGTAATCGTGTTTAGTAGTCTGTGTAAATAAATGACTATTTTCGCGAATCGGTTGGTTTAATTCAGATCTAACGAACGGTAAAAACGCTACAACTTTTAATTTTTTCATCGAAATTTTTTTTTTTTTTAAAGATGAATACAAATAGAGAAATGAAAGCATCGACCCTAGGAAATTACATATCATGCTATACCTAGTTGCTGTCAACGATAAGCGATTTTGCGGTTTACTTTGCAAAAGTGCTGCTGAAATTGATCATAAAAGAAACCGCAAAATAGATTAGTGGTGGAGGGAGCATATGCAATTGTTGAGATGAGGTGTGTTGAGTGTTGTGTAAATTGAAAAGAGAGGCCGAATCTCGACTCTCGAATCAGTTGACCCTTGAGCCTAGAGGAAATGGGCGATTTGAAGCTTTAATGAAATTCGAAGCATACGAATCATACTAACTTAGGGATTCGTATTATTCCTACTAAATCATAGATGACGACGAAATATTTTGACCTACGGTTAATAAATCCTTCAAGATAAAATTCACTATTAGCTGAAATTTATATAATAATTGCAAGATTTACATTTCATCTTATTTACTATACAACTATTAAATAGACATTTTACAGAAATATTTAATTGTTTATTTGAAACAAATGTATTTAATTATTTCTTAATGCTTTAGCAAACCGCTTTTTTTATGTTGGATAACGACTTATTAGATCCATGTATATGTCAGGACTTAAACTTCAGTAACAAAAATTGGTTTAAAAAAAATATTGCCTAATAACATTGTTCGAATATCTAAAACACCTTATATCCTCTTCATTTGGAATATAGGCTGCTATAGGCATAAAATTATTATCTACTATTTGAATAAAAGATTTTATATTTTTAAATTATTGTAAAACACTAGATGAATATAAATTAATTTCCGTAATTAAAAAAAAGCGATATTTTCTTTACATACTTGCATTAAGTTATTTATAATAATATTTTTTTTACCTTATTCCATACTTGTAATAGCATTAATTTTATTTACACGATACCGAACCGATACGTCAATACGAAATACGATTATTACAAAAGAACATGCACGATTATATAGTAGCACCCAGACTTTAAGCAGCATTTTTAAAATCTCATTAACCATTAAAAAAAATTGAAATATTAACATCTATTGTATTCGGTGCACAATGGCTAATTATCAGTAATTTAATAACTTTTTTTAATTATTAAATTACTTAATATTTGTAAAAGGTATATTTTTATATATAATATAATATTATTTATATTTTAATATAAACGAAAAACAGTAACTTGATAACCGTCGATAACCTTTTAGAAGCCTCAGTAGAACGTGAACATTTATTTCCAAAGCTTAACATTATATTATAGAATATATAGATGTGTTATGTAACTTATAATATATTGTTGTAGTTTATACATAAACCAACTGCATTAGCGTAAATTAAAAATAATCCTTAATCTGAACAGCATCTTTTAGCAGCATTTTATTTTTTCTTTACCTTTGTCATAAACAGTATCTTTCTTCAATGCCCTTCCTCCCTCTGATTTTTTTTTCGAATAAATTAAATAAATTGAAACTTGGCATGAGTAGGAGTCGTAAAGAAAAGCACTAAAAAATAATATTTTTAATGGACCACTATATTACCCGCATGGTATTATAGTTAAGTGATCCTCGATCATGTGAATTCACCAAATACTAACGCATGCTTTCAAATAAAACTAATGAAAAGTACGTGTATATATTATTTCTATATTATATCTCTTACATTTTTGCTACTAATCCAAAGATTTACCCAAGCGTTTACCATATCGTTCCTCTCCATAGAAAACTTTGTCAATTTTATTTACATAATATAATAAATATTAATAATAAATATGCCTTTATATTACGGAAATAAAAAATTACAATAACAATTATAAATGCGGCAAGATCTAGCCTATGGCTACTCTATCTAAGCGCACACTTAAAAATAGTACTTCAAAATAATATATATATAAGTTCAAACTATAAATTACTAACTATAATTAAGCTTATAAAACAAAATGATCCTACACAGACATAATTATATCATACATTTAATCAAGTAATATAGTTAAATAAAAAGTAAAAAAAATTTTTAGAATGACGCATATCACGACCATGAGTGCTACTGCAGCTTACCAGCTTCTCATACAAGTACCTGGGGACTTCACTGTGGACAGTTTTATAAATGAGACTAGCCATATAAACTTTGAATCGTTCTTCTAGCCTTAGCCATTGAGATTCGATAAATAATGCTGTTACATAGTCATATTTTTGGTTACAATAACTAAATTTTAGGCAAGCATTTTAATTTTGTAATTTTTGCAAGCTATATTTATCTCTTTCAGCAAGGGCTGGTCAGAATAAAACGCTTCCATAACTGATCACTGAGAGAACTAATGATTGAATTAACTTTAACTTAATGTTAGTTGATAAAATATCTTTATACATGTACAAGACTTTTAGTTTATAGTAAGCTTTTTGTAAAATATTAGAAACATGATATTCAAAATTTTATTATCGATAAGATATTTATTATCGATAAATAAAAAAAAGTTTATTATCGATAAATATACCTAAGTTTTTTTCGCAGCTAGTCGGAGATTAACTCCCTGGATGGAGACATTCACGCCCAAATCATTCCACACAGGAATCCCAAAAACCAATCGTTTTGACTTACTTAACTGACTTACTTAACTTTTGACAGCAGCATTAAGAGTCAGCTTATGGAAACTAGACACCTGCACAATAGTATCAAGATAAGAATTTATATTCCCTATGGCGGTATTAATTTGATTAATTGAAAATGAGTGATAAAGTTGAACATCATCCGCGTATTGAAGCGACTTGCATGTTTTAAGAAACCACATATTGCAAAAATGCTGAGCCGAGACGTAATCTTTGCACTCTATTAACCAAATAATCACAAAGAAGGTACAAAGCTGAGTCGTGTATGTCAAAATATTTTAATTTGGCAAGCAAAATAGAATGATCAAGAGTATCAAATGCTTTACTATAGTCTAACAGCACCATTGCAGTAGCTTTTTTATTATCCATAGCGCGAAGAATATCATCGGATACATGCAATAGTGCTGTTTCCGTACCATGCCGGGATGTGAACCCAGACTGGGTATCAGGAATAATTTTATTATTTATAAAAAACGTTTTTAATTGCTGGTGCATGGCTTTTTCCAGTATTTTGGAAAGGGTAGGTTGGATGCTTATAGGACGGTAATCTGAGAGCTCAGCAGGGCTATTTACTTTGGGAATGGGTAATTAATCCGCCGTTTTCGCTGGGAAATCTGGATAACGAAAGAGCCTTATTGATGATGTGTGTAATATAAGGGGTAAGGTAAGGGATTAAAAAAGAAATCATCTTAATGCCAATAGCATCAGACCCAATAGAGACAGACTTTATATTAGATATTATGTTCTCAATATCACTCTCACTCATATCCCTAAACTTAAACTTGTTCTCAACATTAGGGTGTACTTTATTAATATATTTGGTATTTATTTCATTATTAAGAGGTAATGAATTAGTTTTTGGAATACTATTAATAAAAAAAGAATTAAATTGTTCAGCATCGATAACAGTATTGGATTGAGCTGGTAACTTTGAATTTGTAGGTGTTATATTAAGACACTTTATAGTTTTCCAAAATGAGGCCGGATCCTCTTTAAATTTATAATTTAGAATTTTTTTTTTTTCATTTCGAACATATCGATATCACTCTCTTGGTCATCACTTAAATCATTTAGCCCATCATCACTATCACATTTCAACTTAATTATAAACTTACCACCAATGTCTGTAGAATATTCATCCTCATATTCCTTAGCTTTTGCAATTTTTTTCTGCCAGTATTGGCAGCTGTTTTTTTCAAAATTCTGTGATTTTGTTGTCAAACTTTCGGTGTTTATTATATGCTCTGCTCATTTTTTTTAACTGGCCCCAAATTAATTCAATAGGATTGAAAATACAAACATAAGGAAAAAGTCGTAGTCGATGGTCTCTCACTGACATTTTAAGTAATGCCTAGGCATAATTTGTTTCCCAATTTGGAGATGTGTGATATGCTTTGTGTTTACGCGCAAGTAAATTTCAATCGATGCCGTCCATCTGCAAGATGCAGGTATTAGGAAATATTTCCAGATAGACAACAACCAAACCATAAATAATTCCAAAGAATTTATAGCCGACTAGGAGAAACTGGATCATTTCGGCCAAAAATGCCTGTTTTGGGCCGCCCTAAAAGTATTTCCCAAGAACAGGAAGAAGATGTTTTAGTTCGCGTAGCAGAAAATCCCAAGTTAAGTACCAGGCGAATAGCGGCAGCTACGGGTGTAAGCAAATGATGTGTTGGTAAAGTACTTTAGAAAGCAGTTAGTTCTAGTTAGAAAGCAGGCCTCTATCCATAGACTACACTTAGACTCCACTTTAGGCCAGTGTTTGATCCCTTTATTTGAATGTAAAATATTATTTTTACATTCAAATAAAATATGGTTCAAATCATCAATTGACTGGTTGTCACAATTACATATATATGAGTCATTTATTCCTAATTTATGTAAATATTTATTAAAATTACCATTACCCACTAGAAATCTGAAGAAAGGTGTTGTCAAATATCTTGGAAAGTCATATTTGAAAACCATACTATAACTGCTAATTGACGCTTTTATTAAAGTGTATGTATTTGAAGTATTTGCCAAATATGCAAAATATTTTCTTTTCCAAGTTTCTGAAGACCTCTTTCGGATAATTGGAACTATATCACTAAAGTGTAGTTTGGAAAGAACCCTGTCTTAATTGCTTCCTTGGCCTCTTGATCTGCCTCATTTTCTAGCAATCCTGTGTGTCCTTTTAACCTAATGAATACTACCTGAGTATTATGTTTATCAAGATTACTGATATCGAATCTTAATAGCCTCGAATCTTAAAAATAACTAGGTGTTTAAAATTATGTCCGTTTTTCAGTGATTGCCAAACTGATTGTGTATCAGAAAGTATTAAAAAGTTTGAAATTATATTAGCATCACTAATAAATTC